>NC_142683.1:9850000-9972500 GCF_964200805.1 Pocillopora damicornis | reverse complement strand
GCTCAAATGTCTGAATTACCTCAAATGACTCAACCAGTTCAAATGACTAAATTCCCTCAAATGATCCAACCAGCTCAAATGACCGAATTGCCTCAAATGACCCAACTGGCCCAAATGACTGAATTGCCTCAAATGATCCAACCAGCTCAAATGACTGAATTGCCTCAAATGACTCAACCAGCTCAAATGACTGAGTTGCCTTAAATGATCCAACCAGTTCAAATGCCACAATTGCCTCAAATAATCCAACCAGCTCAAATGTCTGAATTACCTCAAATGACTCAACCAGTTCAAATGACTAAATTGCCTCAAATGACCCAAGCAGCTCAAATGACTGAATTGCCTCAAATGACCCAACCAGCTCAAATGACTGAATTGCCTCAAATGACCCAACTGGCTCAAATGACTGAATTGCCTCAAATAACTCAACCAGCTTAAATGACTGAATTGCCTCAAATGATCCAACCAGCTCAAATGCTACAATTGCCTCAAATGACCCAACTGACTCAAATGCCTGAATTGCCTCAAATGACCCAACGAGCTCAAATGTCTGAATTGCCTCAAAAGACTCAACCAGCACAAATGACTAAATTGCCTCAAATGACCCAAGCTGCTCAAATGACTAAATTGCCTCAAATGACCTAAGCAGCTCAAATGACTGAATTGCCTCAAATGATCCAGCCGCCTCAAATACCTCAGTTGCCTGAAATGACCCAACTGGCTCAAATGACTGAATTGCCTCAAATGACTCAACCAGCTAAATTGACTGAATTACCTCAAATAATCCAAGCGGCTCAAATGACTGAATTGCCTCAAATGATTCAACCAGCTTAAATGATTAAATTGCCCCAAATAACCCAACCAGCTCAAATGCCACAATTGTCTTAAATGATCCAACCAGCTCCTGTGACTGAATTGCCTCAAATGACCCAACCAGCTCAAATTACTGAATTGCCTCAAATGATCCAGCCAGCTCAAATGACCAAATTGCCTCAAATGATCCAACTAGCTCAAATGCCAAAATTGCCTCAAATGACCCAATTGGCTCAAATGACTGAATCGCCTCAAGTGACTCAACCAGCTCAAATGTCTAAATTGCCTTAAATGACCCAAGCAGCTCAAATGACTGAATTGCCTCAAATGACTTAACGAGCTAAAATAACTGAATTGCCTCAATTTATCCAAGCAGCTCAAATGACTGAATTGCCCCAAATGATCCAACCAGCTCAAATGCCACAATTGCCTCAAATGATCCAACCAGCTCCAGTGACTGAATTGCCTCAAATGACCCAAGCAGCTCAAATGACTGAATTGCCTCAAATGACTCAACCAGCTCAAATGACTGAATTGCCTCAAATGACCCAACTGGCCAAATGACTGAATTGCCTAAAAATAACTCGACCAGCTCAAATGACTGAATTGCCTCAAATGATCCAACCAGCTCAAATACTACAATTGCCTCAAATGACCTAACTGACTCAAATGCCTGAATTGCCTCAAATGACCCAACCAGCCCAAATGTCTGAATTGCCTCAAAAGACTCAACCAGCACAAATGACTAAATTGCCTCAAATGACCCAACTGGCTCAAATGACTGAATTGCCTCAAATGACTCAACCAGCTAAAATGACTGAATTACCTCAAATAATCCAAGCAGCTCAAATGACTGAATTGCCTCATATGATTCAACCAGCTTAAATGACTGAATTGCCCCAAATGACCCAACCAGCTCAAATGCCACTTTTGTCTCAAATGATCCAACCAGCTCCAGTGACTGAATTGCCTCAAATGACCCAACCAGCTCAAATTACTGAATTGCCTCAAAGATCCAGCCAGCTCAAATGACCGAATTGCCTAAAATGACCCAACTAGCTCAAATGCCACAATTGCCTCAAATCACCCAATTGGCTCTAATGACTAAATCGTCTCAAGTGACTCAACCAGCTCAAATGACTAAATTGCCTTAAATGACCCAAGCAGCTCAAATGACTGAATTGCCTCAAATGACTTAACCAGCTAAAGTGACTGAATTGCCTCAAATGATCCAGGCAGCTCAAATGACTGAATTGCCCCAAATGATCCAACCAGCTCAAATGCCACAATTGCCTCAAATGATCCAACCAGCTCCAGTGACTGAATTGCCTCAAATGACCCAACCAGCTCAAATGACTGAATTGCCTCAAATGACTCAACCAGCTCAAATGTCTGAATTGCCTCAAATGATCCAGCCAGCTCAAATGACCAAATTGCCTCAAATGATCCAACTAGCTCAAATGCCACAACTGCCTCAAATGACCCAATTGCCTCAAATGACCCAACCAGCTCAAATGACTGAATTGCCTCAAATGACCCAAATGGCTCAAATGACTGAATTGCCTCAAATAACTCAACCAGCTTAAATGACTGAATTGCCTCAAATGATCCAACCAGCTCAAATGCTACAATTGCCTCAAATGACCCAACTGACTCAAATGCCTGAATTGCCTCAAATGACCCAACGAGCTCAAATATCTGAATTGCCTCAAAAGACTCAACCAGCACAAATGACTAAATTGCCTCAAATGACCCAAGCTGCTCAAATGACTAAATTGCCTCAAATGACCTAAGCAGCTCAAATGACTGAATTGCCTCAAATGATCCAGCCGCCTCAAATACCTCAGTTGCCTGAAATGACCCAACTGGCTCAAATGACTGAATTGCCTCAAATGACTCAACCAGCTAAATTGACTGAATTACCTCAAATAATCCAAGCGGCTCAAATGACTGAATTGCCTCAAATGATTCAACCAGCTTAAATGATTAAATTGCCCCATTAACCCAACCAGCTCAAATGCCACAATTGTCTTAAATGATCCAACCAGCTCCAGTGACTGAATTGCCTCAAATGACCCAACCAGCTCAAATTACTGAATTGCCTCAAATGATCCAGCCAGCTCAAATGACCAAATTGCCTCAAATGATCCAACTAGCTCAAATGCCAAAATTGCCTCAAATGACCCAATTGGCTCAAATGACTGAATCGCCTCAAGTGACTCAACCAGCTCAAATGTCTAAATTGCCTTAAATGACCCAAGCAGCTCAAATGACTGAATTGCCTCAAATGACTTAACGAGCTAAAATGACTGAATTGCCTCAATTTATCCAAGCAGCTCAAATGACTGAATTGCCCCAAATGATCCAACCAGCTCAAATGCCACAATTGCCTCAAATGATCCAACCAGCTCCAGTGACTGAATTGCCTCAAATGACCCAAGCAGCTCAAATGACTGAATTGCCTCAAATGACCCAACCAGCTCAAATGACTAAATTGCCTCAAATGACCCAACTGGCTCAAATGACTGAATTGCCTAAAAATAACTCGACCAGCTCAAATGACTGAATTGCCTCAAATGATCCAACCAGGTCAAATGCTACAATTGCCTCAAATGACCCAACTGACTCAAATGCCTGAATTGCCTCAAATGACCCAACCAGCCCAAATGTCTGAATTGCCTCAAAAGACTCAACCAGCACAAATGACTAAATTGCCTCAAATGACCCAACTGGCTCAAATGACTGAATTGCCTCAAATGACTCAACCAGCTAAAATGACTGAATTACCTCAAATAATCCAAGCAGCTCAAATGACTGAATTGCCTCACATGATTCAACCAGCTTAAATGACTGAATTGCCCCAAATGACCCAACCAGCTCAAATGCCACTTTTGTCTCAAATGATCCAACCAGCTCCAGTGACTGAATTGCCTCAAATGACCCAACCAGCTCAAATTACTGAATTGCCTCAAAGATCCAGCCAGCTCAAATGACCGAATTGCCTAAAATGACCCAACTAGCTCAAATGCCACAATTGCCTCAAATCACCCAATTGGCTCTAATGACTAAATCGTCTCAAGTGACTCAACCAGCTCAAATGACTAAATTGCCTTAAATGACCCAAGCAGCTCAAATGACTGAATTGCCTCAAATGACTTAACCAGCTAAAGTGACTGAATTGCCTCAAATGATCCAGGCAGCTCAAATGACTGAATTGCCCCAAATGATCCAACCAGCTCAAATGCCACAATTGCCTCAAATGATCCAACCAGCTCCAGTGACTGAATTGCCTCAAATGACCCAACCAGCTCAAATGACTGAATTGCCTCAAATGACTCAACCAGCTCAAATGTCTGAATTGCCTCAAATGATCCAGCCAGCTCAAATGACCAAATTGCCTCAAATGATCCAACTAGCTCAAATGCAACAACTGCCTCAAATGACCCAATTGCCTCAAATGACCCAACCAGCTCAAATGACTGAATTGCCTCAAATGACCCAACTGGCTCAAATGACTGAATTGCCTCAAATAACTCAACCAGCTTAAATGACTGAATTGCCTCAAATGATCCAACCAGCTCAAATGCTACAATTGCCTCAAATGACCCAACTGACTCAAATGCCTGAATTGCCTCAAATAACTCAACCAGCTCAAATGTCTGAATTGCCTCAAATGATCCAGCCAGCTCAAATGACCAAATTGCCTCAAATGATCCAACTAGCTCAAATGCCACAACTGCCTTAAATGACCCAATTGGCTCAAATGACTGAATCGCCTCAAGTGACTCAACCAGCTCAAATGACAAAATTGCCTAAAATGACCCAAGCCGCTCAAATGACTGAATTGCCTCAAATGACTCAACCAGCTAAAATGGCCGAATTGCCTCAAATGATCCAAGCAGCTCAAATCACTGAATTGCCCCAGATGATCCAACCAGCTCAAATACCACAATTGCCTCAAATGACCCAACTGGCTCAAATGACTGAATTGCCTCAAGTGACCCAACCAGCTCAAATGTCTGAATTGCCTCAAATGACCCAATTGGCTCTAATGACTGAATCGTCTCAAGTGACTCAACCAGCTCAAATGACTAAATTGCCTTAAATGACCCAAGCAGCTCAAATGACTGAATTGCCTCAAATGACTTAACCAGCTAAAGTGACTGAATTGCCTCAAATGATCCAGGCAGCTCAAATGACTGAATTGCCCCAAATGATCCAACCAGCTCAAATGCCACAATTGCCTCAAATGATCCAACCAGCTCCAGTGACTGAATTGCCTCAAATGACCCAACCAGCTCAAATGACTGAATTGCCTCAAATGACTCAACCAGCTCAAATGTCTGAATTGCCTCAAATGATCCAGCCAGCTCAAATGACCAAATTGCCTCAAATGATCCAACTAGCTCAAATGCCACAACTGCCTTAAATGACCCAATTGGCTCAAATGACTGAATCGCCTCAAGTGACTCAACCAGCTCAAATGACAAAATTGCCTAAAATGACCCAAGCAGCTCAAATGACTGAATTGCCTCAAATGACTCAACCAGCTAAAATGGCCAAATTGCCTCAAATGATCCAAGCAGCTCAAATCACTGAATTGCCCCAGATGATCCAACCAGCTCAAATACCACAATTGCCTCAAATGACCCAACTGGCTCAAATGACTGAATTGCCTCAAGTGACCCAACCAGCTCAAATGTCTAAATTGCCTCAAATGACTCAACCAGCTCAAATAACTAAATTGCCTTAAATGACCCAAGCAGCTCAAATGACTGAATTGCCTTAAACTACCCAACCAGCTCAAATGATTGAATTGCCTTAAATGACCCGATCAGTCAATAATAGCCAACTGCCTTAAATGAACCAACTGGTTCAGATGACTGAATTGCCTCAAATGACTCAACCAGTTCTAGTGACCCAACTGCCTCTAATGACCCAATCAGCCAATTAAAGCCAACTGCCTCAAATGATCCAACTGGCCCAAATGACAGAATTGCCTCAAAGGACCAAATTGGTTCCAGTGACCTAACTGTTTCAGATGACCCAATAATTTCAAATAACATTTACTTTCTGAAACAGCAGAACCTAACATGTGGCCATCAGCGAAAATGACCCAATCAGTGCAAGTGACCCAACTGCCTGAAATGATCCAATCCACTCAAATGACTCAATAAGCTTAATTAAACTACAAAAAGCTACAGGAAAACAATGCAAGCTGTTCACAAGTGTTTCCATAGAGCAGGGAAACAAGAGACGAACAGCACATCTTCATTTCTTAATCACGGTCGTTAGTAATTCTGTGAGAACAGTATCGTTCGCGTACTCGGGAAAAGTAGAGAAAAACTTTCGTTTGAACAAGCCATACATTAGCGTTTCCATGGAGCAGGAAAAAAATCGACAAAGATCATGTTTTCATGCTATTAGTAATTATCTGGGAATACGCTTGGAAAATGTAGCAATCGCGCGCTCGGGAAAACTATAGAAAAACGTTCTGGAAAACAAGCTATCAGTGGCGTTTTCGTGGAGTAGGAAAACAATCGACGATTTTCTTGTTTTTTTGGCATTTACCGTTTGCAATTCTGCAGGAAAACGCTCGACAAATGCAACGTTCGCGCGCTTGGGAAAATTATAGAATAACGTTCAGGAAAACAAGCTAGACACTAGCGTTTTCGTGGAGCAGGAAAACAATCGACAAACATCATGTTTTCATGGCATTTACCATTGGTAATTCTGCGAGGAAAACGCTCGGAAAATGCAGCGATCGCACGCTCGGGAAAACTTGAGTAAAATGTTCAGGAAAACAAGCTATACAATAGCGTTTTCGTGGAGCAGGAAAACAATCGACAAACATCATGTTTTCATGGCATTCACCGTTAGTTATTCTGTGGGAAAACGCTTGGAAAATGCCTTGTTCGCGCGCACGGGAAAACTATAGAAAAACGTTCAGGTGAACAGGCTATTCATTGGTATTTTCCTGGTGCTGGATAACTTGCGATGAACTTCGTGTTTTTCCTGAGTTTTACTGAGGGTGAACAATGAATTTGCCGCACGTTTTCCGATATCGGAAAACGTCAGTTTAATGTTGAATTTCTCAGTCATTCACCATTTCGGAAAATTAACAGTGAACGCATGTTTTTTTGCCGTGCACGTTTAGCGTGATTGCGTGACAAACATGAGTGATGACACACGACTTCGTTGGTGAACATCGTTGTGCCATTTGGGGAGCCAAACGTTTCTTAACTGAAACTGTAAGCAATCAAAGCATCTTGGTTTATCGTGCAAAAAAGACTTTTGTATATACTGGAGTTGTATGGAAGCAGAAATAAGTCAAGAGTTGCGATGGTCTGCGATGATTTATGAACAGCTTCGAGTATTGTAAATGGTCAAGCCGGACGTTGTAAATACTTTTCAAGTGAACATGGCGATTTGAAACAAAAATAATGGAAACATCACTCCTTAATCACTGGTTTCAGAAGGTAAGGGTAACATATTGAGTTTCTGATAAAGCATAGCTCAAAGCGGTAAGATTTGCAGAAATTATGGCTTCGATAATAAAAGAATAATTGGATTATCTGCGGTTATTTACACGGCGGCGTTGCGATTTGCACGAATTCGCAGTAATCAAGAGCCCCAAATTAATTTTTATATCCTTGAAAAGAACATCGTTTCCAATTTTCAGAAATGCTCATCTCAAGTGATTCCGAGTTATACCGAGTAGGAAAAATTTTTATTGAAAAACTGCTCCAAAATGAAATTTTTAATCAATCAAATTTTGGCGATTTTCAAATATTCGCCAATAATTCATAGTTATGTCAATAATCCCGTTATTAGATTGAAATCATTTTTTAATACCTCGTATACAAATAGATAATATTCGGAAAGACTTGCTTTCTTTTGCGCTTTTGAAGAATAACGTTTTTGTTGCCCTACTCGTCGGCTTCATTTCGGCCACTGTTATGGCGGTTGGGGCTCGATACAGTGTTTGGTGATTTTCTAGAAAATAAAAACAGTTCTGAACAAAAAAATTATACCACGTTTATAGACTTACCCTAAGGTATCTTTGAGCGAAGTATGAAGGTAGGGCTTTTTCTAGGCATGTGCCACATTTTTTTGATTTCACGCGGTCTCCAGAAAAATTCTCTCTTAAAACGTTTCAATCTCTGTAATGTGGCCAATAACAATATCAATTCAACTTAACAACTAAAGAGAAAACTTGATTTTTGTCCGGAATATATTTCTGTCATGCGCGGATGGAATCCAGGTATTATTTCTAGGTTTTTACAAATATCTCCATTGTCGAATCCTAAGTCTGTCTTCATCTTCAAGTGTTAATAATGGTATTCTTGTTCTAGTTTGTCTTCGTTTAAATCAAACCCTCGCAGCGCAAGAAACAGATGCTGGGCAAATTTTGTATTTCAGTAGCTAGCGTTGCCAAAATCATGGAATTGAACAAAATTAAAAGCCGTGTATTTCCAGCCAGAGGACAATCAATGAGAATAGTCGAAAGAGAAGTTAAAAAAATTACAGGTTTAAACACGAATTGAAAGTTACTTTTCTTCTAAATTTTTACGCTTCTCAGAGATCGAAACGTAAGCGGAAAATCGGTGGAGCGAGCAGCCACATCTGGCGACATCAAGGGAAGATACAATAAAGCAGTCCATACTATTATGGCGTATTGTTTCACTGACTCACTGGTCTTACAGGTGTTATTATACCCGTCAATCGACTCGTCGTTTCTTTCAATTTTGGCTCATTTTCCCAAACCGAAATTATCCGTCGCGCTCGATGGAATATCATTTCAACTGATACTGAGATCTACATTACATCTAAAGAAGAAAAGACTAAATCTATACATAATTTATTAAACGTTGACCATAACAATGTTACAAGAGGGTTGTCGGTGAATTAACGGTCTAAAGCCAAATGTCCACAAAATACAGCTCCGCTTAAAATCCATACCGACTGAGCTGCGTGTACGGACGATGCCCTTTGGTTGGTTACATTCATCAAAACTTTCTGAATATTTGTTTATTTTGAGTCAATTCTAAAAACGATGTGTTGATGTTGAGTTCACAAATTATTTGATGAATAGGTCAGCCATTGTTTAGCGGGTATTTACTCTATGTAACTTTTACCACAAGGCCGTGAGTTTCTTTTTAGCGTAATGCATAAGACTCGTGTTATGCTAAAACTAAGTAATCGAAACCATCTTTCAAATAAGCTTGCGGACATGGGAATCGCGACCATGAAATATTGGGTGACAACTAAAATATTCCTTTGCGAAGATCGATCTCATATGAATTTCTCTCCTGTCACTGAATCTGGATGAACATGTATTGTAACGTCTACAATAATATCAAATGCCAAAT
Source organism: Pocillopora damicornis (assembly GCF_964200805.1). Taxonomy (NCBI): domain Eukaryota; kingdom Metazoa; phylum Cnidaria; class Anthozoa; order Scleractinia; family Pocilloporidae; genus Pocillopora; species Pocillopora damicornis. The sequence goes on along the minus strand of NC_142683.1, from coordinate 9,963,315 downwards.
GCCAAATACCCTGATAATCAGATGTTAAAACCAAGTGTTTATTGCAACTAAACAGTATGGTTATGATTGTGATTTCTACAGGACCTTGATTAAAGAAACATATTAAAGATCAAGACCAAGAACCAAGTCTAATTAAGTAATTTACCACATTTTCACGCTTTTGAAAGGGTAATTTTAAAGTAAGAAGACGTACCTGACAGTTTTCTCTTGCCGTAGAAGCTTTATTCCGTCCAGAGGTAGAAAAGTTAATCTGACTTATTGCCGAGCTGACTAAAATTGAACCAACTCCCCGGCTTCTAATCGATCAAAGAAACCATTTTTCTTCCGTAAATTGACCCCAAATGAATCTCGTGCTTTTCACATAACATCCCCAGCGTTTAGCTGTACAATAAATGACCGACTAAGCGTTGAAATCTTAACTTTATTTCTGTTGCATACCCCAACCACAGTGCACGCTAACAAATGATTTTAGTCTAAGCCAATCAATTGATGATACCCCCACATATTTACAATGGCCTAATTATTACCTTATGAATAAAACAAACGAGTGTATCACGACTAATGTAACAAGTATTCGGCAAGGACGCGACGAACTCTCACGCGATAGGGCTGATAAACTGCATCACTAACGCCTAATAAATCGAGTGCATTTACGCAAGCTATGTTGTTGTCAACAACAATCCGTTGGTTGCTTCACACGAGCTTGCTGACCTGGCCTAGCCGAGTACGTGATTGAATCAAGCTATTTTGAGGGCCTAGCGACAAAATGCTTTACGTACAATAGCATCTTACTCAGGCTGACAACATTGATTAAGGTCAACCCAAGAGCAAGTCTGATCATTGTCCTGTTTCCATATACATTTGAAAGTGGTAATGATCAAATATACCGGAGGTCAATGAATTTATGATGTGGTTTCTTCCATCGGTGTTCGATGAATTCCAGTTGACACGAATAGAAACCAGTCTTTTCCATCGGAATAATCGATTTTCCGATGGTGAGAGACTTAAGAAAAAAAATTAGTGTTTAGTTGTAGTAATATGCATGTATAACTTATAGCAACAAAGCCCTAGAGGTAGATCGCAGCTGCACTTGAAAAATGCTGTAGCGTTGCTATCTGCGACCAGTTTTTTGATTGTGTAAAACAGAATACAAAGAGACTGCAAATAAATTTTATCCACATTCATTATGAACACAGTTTTATTCCTAGACATGTTTGCAGCAAAATCTATTTAGATCCCTACTCGGTCCGTTAAGCAGCGATATTCTAAAAAATCACAATTGAAACGATCTAACTCCATCAAACGAGTACCTGTGAGAGTAAATGAGATCTGTGAACAGTTCAACCGAAGGGTATCAAGGACAGCAACTAACTATTTCAAAAAAATTATTAATAAGTTTCGAGATTTATACTGAGTGATAGATAGATGTATTGCTTATACAAGCATGTGGTTCTTGGAATGAAGGTACCTCGAAACCAGATTTTTTTTTCCGTGTTCAGTCAATCAATCATTGGTCTTGATATCATACCTGGGGAATCTTTTAGAAGTGATGATTCAAGAAACCGACCAAAAATTGCACTGCAAAACTTTCAAAAACTTTCAGAATTATCCAAACTTGGTAGATTTATTTGTCTTTCTAGGTTTTATTTTGAGTTTCTACCGTTCTTTCCATAAAACCTCGTAATTTCTATGGAACCTCGTAATATCAATAATTTTGACTCATGTAGTATACACATCGTTTTGCTGCAGGGTGATTGGTCTCAGGTGAATGACCACTGGATGCTCGTAGGATTTGATGTAAGGGCGAAAATTACATCTGTACAAAATGCTGCCTTGCTTTTTTGTTCGTCTAATAAATTATGTTTATTAGATGACATTTTTAATCTGTGGTTACTTTATTTTGGCCTTTTTGGTTTGTTTTGATTTTTTTTTGTTTTGGTTTTGTCATTTGGCTTTTCTCTTTAATTGGATACAGCTGTAATTAGGCAATTTCGTCTGCTACTGTGCTCGATTCTCCTCAGTTTCGGAGGTTGTACTGGTGGGTTGGATTATTTTTCTTTTTGGATTTTTGGGCAAAGCCGAAGGTGATAATGTTATAATCTCAAATAACCAAAAAATAATTGTTCCCAGATTTCAAAAGAAAAATATTGATAGGCGTAGATTATCAAGTACGTCATTATACAGACACCAATATGCACTACATGCAACAAAGTTGAGAGCTAATGTATTTTCAGATTTATCTGGTCTAAGGAGAAAAAAATGCGGCATTGCTGGTTGACTTCGTGCGAGTTCCAATAGAGTTGAAAGGCCATGTCATTGGTTGACATCGAGCCATGCTAAATGAAATAATCGAGCTTTCTGGAATCCCAATTGATCCCGGGAGCAGACATCAACTAGGGTTTACTATCGCTGGAAACAAAGAGGGAATAGATATGGCCAAACAGCTTATATCTGGAAAACTGGTCAGTTCAAGATACGTTGTTGTGTTAAGATTATCATTACTTCATATCTGTGTCCTTTTAAAGGCAGCTGCCCCAGTCAAACTGGAAGTACTTCCGGTTAGGTTGTTTTAAGTTCTTTCGAAGGATAATTCTTGATGAGCTGTTCGACGATCGTGTTAAAATCAAGAGCTACCACTTATCGAAGAAAGAGCTAACACTGCTTGATACCCATGGGAAGTCGTGGTTTTGATAGGAGACGATCAAATGACTCGAAAGGAGGGTAAGAAGTTATAGTAAAGTTATCGAATCAACTTTTAAATTGTTGCTTGTAAATGTCTTTCACTTTCCTATTTAGGTGCAAAAGTAGTATAGGGAACTGTTTTGCTTTTTTTTTTCCTACCCTATTCGCTGATTGAGGGTTTTTTTTCTTAATATTAATTTTGAATTTGTCCTCAATTGGTTTCTGAAATTTTTTACGAATTAATATTTCCTCATCAGATCTTGCCTTACTTCGATTTCCAATATCACTTATTCTCTGCGTGTCCCCATACAAACGGATTCTTCATACAGTCCCAGTGAAATCAGAGACAACGCGAAAGTTTTATTTTCCTAAGGAACAAAATCATAAACCAGATCAATTTGAAAACTAGGGGATCTGCAAGTGCAAATATCCGTTAGAGTTAAAAATATAAAACTGTTTTAATGGGGCCTTAAACTGCATTTTAAGAAGTAAATCTAGAATCCAAGCTTTCGCCGACCAATGGCACCATCACTCACCACCCCGATGATGCCGTTGATCGGCGAAAGCTTGGATTTTAGATTTTACTTTTTAAACAGCAGTTCAAGGCCCCACTAGAACAGTTTAATGTTTCTTATTATGCCGCTGAAGGAAAACATGAACAGATCCGTTCGAGTGTTTATAACCAACATACCTACATTGTGATGTCGCGCGACCAAAATACCACAGTGACATGATGCAATTTTTTTTCTAGTCACGACACCGTATAATGCATAAATTGAAACAGTTTTAATCAGAACACGTACAAATTATCTAACAAAAGCAATTTAATACAATCGTGACGAAGCTCAGGGCCTTATTGCCCTCATTATACTCTTGGATAAACATTCTTTCCTTACTGAACTTGAAACTAGTTTTGTGTGAAGTTTTTAAAACTTTTTAAATTAACCTGGTTTGTCAATTTTACAACAGGTGTATAGTCAATGCTACGAGACATACACAGTCACTAAGACCTCATGTTCCATTGTGACGTATTGGTATATTCTATCTATATTCCAGGAAATAGAGACTTTGTTTTCCGTAAATATTGGTTTTAGACACTCAATTATTTCTCAAGCTTGTCCCACGCAGATACCTTTTCATTGTTACATTGTTTATATGCTTGGAGAGCCTGAGAAAGGTAAAAGCACTGAGTGTACCAGGAATTTATGGGGTGACGCTTTTTGATTGTATCTTAACAACGATCTTCTGGACTCAGACGCATAGCATATTTCGCCATTAAAAACATTTTACTTCGTTATTACATTAAACAAATACGGAAGTTGTCATTTTGCCCTGCGTGACTCGCTCTTCATGATACTCGCTGATAAAGTCTATTAGACTGCGCACGTCTACGCGCCAAAGACCATACCATAAACGTTGGATAGTTAGGATTCAACAAACATACATGTACGAAATGAGGTCTAATTACTCTGTTATGGTCAAATCAAGAAAGGGCAATGTATTGAATTAGCTAGGTATAGACTGTATGATAAGCTTAACTTTACACGCATTTTGATGCAGCCGCATAGTATGTTTCGCCATCAACAACATTTTACTTCGTCATGTTGCCCTGCTTCTGTTCAGTAATAGATCACGGGAGAATGAAGTAAGACCATCGGTGAATCCATTTGTCGATTAGAGACCTGGTGCACTGGTAACGAATTACTTTAGCAGAGAATATATTACTCTTATTCGCGCCAGTATGAGTCATGGAAGATACAGATCACATTCGATCAAATAATTGATTGATGAAGTATTAATTATGGTACAATTACTTTCTCCCATATGTTATCCTCATGAGAAAAAAACGTATCTCATAGAGGAACAGCTTACAGTTGTTGATGATCCCGTGATTTGATGCATCGTATCGCCTATAACAAGCTGATTAAATTTTCAAGCTTCTTCGTTGCTGCGGCGCAGTTCACTGCAAATAAGACTCTGAACTTGTTTAACAAATTGAAGAAATTCAGATAACTTCGCAACGATGTCTTCAGGCTTCCAATTTTCATTCTTTAATTGTTCGTCCCAGTCTTTGCAGTGTAGATGCAGATCGACCTGCAAAAAAAAAACATTTTTATCAGTAAATAGCCATAGATTTACATGCTGAAAATAAATTTTGTCAACAAAACATTGAAAATTGAAACTTTCCTTGATTGGCCAAAATGGACACTGCGATTACTCGTGAAAGCGATTATTTATTTCATTACAAGTGTATAAATTGCGTGTGTCTGATTCAATATGCGAGGATGCTAGTCACAATAATGATGACCATCAAAATTTTTGTACCGTTTCTCTTTCCTCTTTTTCCTCTATATCGTAAGATAACGACATCTCCTTAGAAAGGATAACGAAAAATCCAGCTTGTGGTTCGAACACAGTTCGATGAGAACATCGTCTGTGACGTAGAAATATTTCCTTTGACAAAGTTTCATCGGCGGGGAGATTTGGTCCATTTACTTCATCGTCTTCCGTGAACGTAAAAGTTAGCTTGGACAGATATGATAACAGAGCTTGTCTTTCATTTTCGTCAAGATCAGCATAATCGGTAGACACGGCATCATCTAAAAGAAAAACATGATTGTTATGTCTTTGGCCAAGTTAAACAAACAAGGCTAAGAGCATGCATCATCTACTGAAAAGCAATGTTTTATTTGAATCTGAGGTGATCTGCATTTTTTTAATGGTATTTTAAGTTTCGTACGTTATGGCATTAATTTCGATCAGAAGTTTGAAAAACATTTATGGTTCTTTACATTCATCCAGTACTTTCATTATTTTATCTATTTACTTATTGGTAGATTTATTGGCAAGAATGACCAACTAGCAAACTTGACTCCTTGAGAGTTCAAAGTTACACGGACCGGCAAACTGAAATTTAGTACAGGACGTGTTCCTGATGACGCTTATACAGCGTGAAATGACGAAGTACTCCCAACGGGTACTTCATGTTTCATGGCAGACATAGCTTTTAAAAACGCATTTTACGTTTGATTACCTATATTTTGGCAGCTTAAATTAGTATTGATCACTGAAAAAAAGAGTGAATGACTTAAATACATAAAGTTACTTAAATAACGTTCACCATTTCGTTTCCGTAAAGTTATTCTGCAATCAAGTTCGCTTCCGGGAAACAAAATGTCAGCCTGTAGAAATCTGCGAGATGGAAGGGCCAGCCATCCTCGACACCTTGAGCGTGTTTTTTCATCTTCGAAATAAATTTCCTCCAATATATTTTTGACGTCGCTAAAGGGGACTGCCTTCTCTTTCACTGCTTTGTCAGAGTCCTTGTTCAGTACCCATATCTGTTATTCATAACAGTGCTTAAGTAAGTAAGTAAGTAAGTGATGTCTTTATTTAATGAAGGTGACATAAAAACTAATAAACTAACGGCCCAATTACTTCAAGTGAAACATTTTTTATATCAGTGGATACAAGATTATCACTAGATTCATCTTAAATTCCTTAATTCATGCTTTGGGTTACCATCTCAAGTGTCATTCCGCAATCATGCAGCCAAACAAATGTGGGTGCTTACATCCAAGGGTTTGAAATAGCTTCGTAAGTTTTGAAACGAGCGTAACTGAACTGAACTATATATAGGCTACTAAAAAGTGGATTTAGTTTTCCGTGAACTATGAATTTAGCCAAACGTGCGTAGTTTTGAGAAACCAGTAGGTCCAGAATCTTAAAAATTGGGGTATAAAATCAAGTTTTGAGCCGGTTGAATTCTCCTCCCTGCCATCCTTCTACGTACCTTGCCTCTCAATTCGTGTCCACTGGACACAACGAAGGTCAAGTCATATCTTGCATGATATTCTCTGCGGTATTTCTGACCAAAGTTTTTCTCGAAGACTTGCTGATCAACATTGACACCTTCCTTAAATGCGATTTTCCAGTAATCCTGTCCTTCCTGAGGTTGAAATTTTTTCGTTGCTTCTTCAATACTCCATTGTTCTTCATCTGAAACCTCCGCTGTAATCAATCGAGCGTTTCATATTCTTACTTCTGCAGGTTTAGCCGGAGTGGATTTCAGATCTTATAGATTAGAACGCCACCAGCGAGTTTTGAGTACATTTTGATCATTATTCTTACCATCATTTAGATAAGTGATCAGCAAAGTTAGGAGATAGCTGCAGTAGATTTGACTTTATGACAATTTATTAAGGTTTATTACATATTTATTCATGTTGAATGGATAATTTCAAACTGATGAGTCAATACTCATAAAAGAGAGAACTGTAATAGTCTTTTGTAGCAAATTATACTCAGTAAGTTTACCTTCATCGGGTCCGCGGATCACTACCTTTCCAAAATGACACCACATGTCGGCCTTCGACCCCTTTTCCCTTTTAATTCTGCGCAGAGATTCCAAAGCATCTTCTTTTAGTCTCAACTCGTATGCCGTGCTATCACTACAACTTGATTCCTTGATAAGAGAAAACAGAGGAAAACTTTTTACTGATTGTACCTCATAACTAACAACTATTCACCAAAGTGGAGGTGGCTAGTGGTGGATATTTATCTCGCCGCTTCGAGGCTCGATAAATATCTTCTTCCAGCCATCGACACTATGACTAATTGTTGGTTCTTATATACTTAAACAGTGAGATAAAAATAACTCAAAAAGATGACTATAACTCAACTATTCCGCAACGATTACGACATTTTCGGGCGCAAATTCCGCGTGAGTTGCTCGGCGGTAAAAAGCAAAGGATATCCAGAGTTTGACTAGCGAATCAAAGCGCGTCTTCAACGCTATCCACTCACATTGGTATATCCTCATAGTCGTTGGTGGTTCTCCCTTTAACCTGTAACGGGTTTGCACCATTATAACTCATTGCAGATATAACTTATGGCGAATAAGTGCTCTGTTCTTTCAGAGCTGCGCTACTAATTTACCACCTAGGAAAAGTGACAACTGATAGAGATTGATGATTATGAATATGATAGTTTCAAGGTTGGTGCTAGCATGTTAAAGCACACTATAAGAAATATCTGAAAACCTCATAACTGAGAAAAGGAACTTAACAACTATATCACAAAACAAATCAAAGACATCATCGTCAATACAGTAAAAATAAAGTAACGAAAACCGCTGAGAACAAAAACAAAAACAAAATCAAAAATAAAACCTAAAAAACTCGTCTTCACCGTTGAATTGTCTTCTTCAGAATGAACAAACCTGCAGAGGTTCATATTCCTCAGTCGGTAGCAGTCGATAATGTTCATCCTTTTCCAGAAGACCCAACCAACTATTCTGAGGCTTCAGCATTAACTCAGAGTTTTCTGGAAGATTCCAGCCATCGATGTAGCAACAAACCTTGTTACAAGGCTTTTCAACTCCCCTTAGTCTTGCCCCTGCCTTCACATAAAATAATCAAGGAGTTAAAATATATTTATATTGAGTAAGAGGAATGGTACGTTTTGAGCCCGGTAAAGAAATAGAGAAATATGTTTTTTTTGTCTTGTCATGAGTGTGAGACTAAGTAAAAAATTCTAAGTCCCCATGAGGAATCGAACCTCAGATCTTTCGGATGCCGCACTCCGATGCCCTACCATTAAGCCACAGTGACTCTAAAGTGAGCGAGATCCATTACGAAGTTCATATAGAACACGCGTCCTGCGTGTCTGCTTACCATCTCTCTCAATCTATTTACAAACATGACGCTATCGACATCGCTGATCTCAGTAGTATGCAGGACGCGTGTTATGTATGAACTTCGTACTGAGCCTCGCTCACCGTGGAGTCTCTTAGTGGTAGAGCATCAAAGCGCAGAACCCGAAGATCTGATTTTTTCCTCTTTGTCTCACGCTTGTGACAAGACAAAAAACATCATTCCTAAACTTATACTGCAATCAAAGAAGGTAACTTAAATTTTGGATTGTCATTACAACCAGCAGTGGGATATTGTGACAGTGCAAGGTCCACAACATTTAGTTCTTTTCCCGACATAAATATATTATAACGATTATGGTTAAGGATTGCACTGACCCATCAGTTTTACTAATTATAAAAAATGAGAGCGTCAGCACTGGAAAATGTAGCTTAAGTCTGCGGAAAATTGCCTAACAGGCTTTTCATTCATTTTCTGCACAACCATTGTTTATCCGTGAACCGATCCTCTCCGTGGCCTGTATTGCAGCTATACATCTAAGACCACTCTGAGAACCAATTAGATTGCACATTTCGTGCTGATGAACAGATCCCTTGACTTGCTCACGTAAATTCGTTTCCTGGCAAAGACAAGACGAAAGAATTTCCTTCCATGGAATTTTACCCACGAAATAGTATGAGGTTTGTTTATTTTTTAACAGTTGGCAACGAGTAAAAAAAATATACCAAACAATTGTTCCAGAAAACTTTTATGTTAAGTTGTGAGTTCGAATTGATCATGTCGACTGACCTGTAGACCACATTATAAGGTGATACTCACCACTATACTCCAAATACGTAATTTTGTCATATCTCTCTGAGACCTGGTACCACTCGTTATATACAATGCTCCTTGTATACGAATCATCCTTGCCCCAGTCTGTGTACTGATTTTTTTGAGGGTATCGCCTCCTGCACCAAAGACGATTCCTTTGTACTTATCTGGAATTTTTACCAGTTCACCCGGAGATCCTTCAGTTTTCCTTCTCTTAACTTCTTCCTGTTAAAATCCCACAGAAAACAAAGACCCACGAGATGAAAAACAACTTATGATACAGAGATACCAAAAACTTGTCGAAAATTGTACAACTATTAACGACTCAAGGTCGGCATCCTTGTGCTTCCACTCGTGGTTGTCAAAGACAGTGTAAGGGACTGAAATTTTTATTCGGGCAATATTCTATTTATCTAACAGTCGTGTGATTAAGTAAAAGTAAAAGGATAGCCGGATGGAATTCCAGGTCCATCCCAGAGTTGTTTCCTTCATAGTACGGTGAACATTTACGGAATCATTCCCGTTTTTAAACGGATTTTTTTAATTTGAAACTAAGGGATGACCTGATGCAATTGCAGGTCCTCTTCAAAGTTGCTTCCATTTACAGAAAATTTACAGAATTGTTCCAGGTTTTAAATTTCTTACCACTTTTTCTGAGATTAATCTCTTCGCAAGCGTTATTTGTTCCCTGTTTCCAGTGATAGTAAATCCTTCCTCATCTCTGCTCCTTGAAGTGATATTTGCTGAAGAACTCTTTTTGATCTCCTTTATCACTAGTCCTCCCCTTCCAATAACATGACCTTTGAGTTCCTTGGGAACATGCAAATATTCGTTCTCCATTGTTCTTTCAGGATTTGTTACTACAGTCTGGAGCTATCATCTGAAAACCCTGGAAAATGGGTTTGCTCTATGGGCAGTTTTCCAAACTAAAGTCGACGTTGGAAAGTAATCATCTTTGTCATAGTTGTCAGAGGAAGTATTCCGTCTTGATGTTTTTTAATTTAAAAATATATTTTGACTACGTTAATTTACAATTTTGGTCCGAATAACTTACAAGATTGCTATTTGCACATGTACTGCATCGTTTCTTCTATCTTATTGCAAATGTAGCGTACAGCATCTGGGAGATTTTTAGTATTTTAGTATCCGAGTAGAGGAAATTTAAACAAATTTGACAAAACGGCTGTGAAATTATACTTCACCGATGATCATTAGTTTTTAAACGTAATGATCACGCAAGTGATGACCTCATTATCAAATTTGCTTTAAATACGATTGTAAATATTACTTTTAAATCTAGACAATGCCGAACCATTCTTTGATAAACAATAACAAAGCTAGAATACACTTTTTTGTCAAGATTGTCGCCAAATGTATTCGAAACGAAGAACCTCGTCTTGAATGAATATTTGATATGGTTGCCCTACCGTTTTCCTTTTGATTCCATACGATCGGGGATGCTCGTAAAATTAATTTATCCAGCTTAAGATCGATACAGCACGAGAAGTGGAGATACAGCCGGAAGTACTTCCGATGTTGCCAAAATCTTGGTCGAATCTCAAAGTAAAAAGTTCTCTTCGGCTATCTCAGTAGCTGGAAATAATGGAATCTTTTTTCGGCTCACTTCTGCCAAAGGCAAACGTTCAAAAGGAATAATCGCTAGCTAAAGCCCTCTCTTCTCATTGGCATTCGTTGCGTTCTGTCGGCTGTAGATCGTCTTCAGAGCCCGCGGTACACTTTCCAGCGAAATAGATTAACTGATTCATGTACCATGCATCAGATTTCCCCACAATAATATTTTTTAATAATTTGCCGTCAAATCACTTTCAATCCAAGCAATCTTCAAATGCTTTCTTTGGCAATCCGTAGTGTCTACGAAAGGACAATAGAAACTGTCATCGCACATTCCTTTACTCAGACCCTTAATAAAAGATAAAATTCTTACGAATGAAGGAAGACGTGTTCGTCTAAAGCGTTAAATGGTTAATAAGAAAAGTAAATAATGAATAAATGAATGGAAATGAGTCTTATAAAATAACAAATGTTACAATAAAACTGATTCCTCAGAACAAACGTATTTTGCCTATAATGTACGAAGGCTGGCGTTTGAAACCAATATTTTTCAAGAAAGTTAATTAAATAGTACTCTGAGAAAAGGATTCTGATAGGAAAACAAAGAGATGTAGTTGCTCTACTTTCTTCATGGATGAATTCAGCATATGGATTACAAATATGCGAGACGTAAAAAGTAAGGAATGGAAACATACTTGCAATGACATCATACTCAGGCTGACAACATTGATTAAGATTAAAAAAAACTCTCAAAGACAGTGCTGAGCGTTGGTCAGGTAACGAGAATTTCCTTTCCAATTAACATCCAGAAATTGACCGAGAATAGTAAGCAAAGTGGCTACAAATACAGAGGACCAGACCAACGTGAAAGCGTTGCGTTACATTTTCTCAGGATGCATTGCGGTCGTGGTTAGCACTGTAGTCAGTTGTTAGACTTCAATCCCGGAAGTATCCAGAGTTGACTCCGAGTGGATCGATTTGAATATTTTTAAGCATAGCCACTGTTTGTTAAAGAATATTGCACTAAGGAAGTGATGTGGTGAGCATAAAGTGTATTTGGGTTCGTTATGACCGAGAATAATGATAGCAATGATCAATTTATAATCGAATATGCAGCGAGCCGTTTGTGTAATCATTGTTGGTACACGTAATTTCAGTCAACCAAGGAGCGATATCACTTTTTGAGTTTCGCTTCTGAGGTAAAATTCTATGATGATCGAGTCGTCCTTGTTTATGTGTGCGAAAATTGCAATTTATCTAATTTTATGAAACGCTTCATCCTAACATTTTGGTGGACATTTTAGTGAGTTAAGTTTTATTGTTAAAATCTGTCTGTGTTTTGTTTAATCGTGTCCGGCAGAAGAATTTGATTTTAAGTATAGGCAAGTCGCATAACGTTCTCTATCATACGTCATACCCAAAGTCGTGACTGAAGTTAGGAAAGTTCAGAAATAGTAACTTCGGGACGATGTTTTAAAATTGCTTGGGTTAGGGTTTAAAAAAAGCTCGCGTGTTGAGTTTATTCTTTATATTGAGTTAGTGTCCGGCAGAAACGTTATAAGCGAGCCATTAAAACAAAATGAAAGTAATATAAATGTTTAACCGGCATTAACCTATACATTCGAAATGTTGTAACGTTAGTACGCCCGAACAGCTTCGCCGATTACGTGACGGAGAATATAGAATAATTGCAAAATAATTTCATCTACGGCAATTGAGAATGCAACTATATTCCTAGACGAAAGGGTAAATAGTGAATCTATACAGATCCCCACTCGCTCCATTGAATTGAGATATACGATTACCTGTGAGAGTACACAAGATCTCTGAACAGTTCAACCGAAGGGCAGAACCTGACTATTATATTTTCAGAATTAATAAGTTACGTGATTCATACTGAATGATATATCGAAGTTTTGCATAATTATTCATGCACGCGAGCGCTGGGAATGAAGGTACCTCTATATTTTTCTGTGATAAGTCTAGTTTGTTTGTTTGTGTAATGAATGGTCTTCTGTTTTATGATTTATTTATCTTTTTTCGATTTGTTTTGATTAGAGATAAATTTGAAAGTAAATTAAATTTTTTTCAGATTTATCTGGTACCAAGGAGAGAAAACTATGGATGCATCGCTGTTTGCCTTCGTGCCGGTTCCAATAGAGTTGAAAGGCCATATCATTGGTAGGCATCGAGTCGTGCTTAATGAAATGATTGAGCTTTCTGGAACCACAATTGATCCCGGGAGCAGAGATCAACCAGGGTTTACTATAACTGGAAACGAAGAGGGAATAGAGATGGCCAAACAGCTTATATCTAAAAAACTGGTCAGTTCACTTGAGACACGTTATTGTGTTAAGATTAACATTACTTCATATTGTGTCCTTCGTGAATTTTCAATTATGTTCAGAAATGTACACAGTAGGAAAAATGTCAGATTTAAGGAAATTTCGTCAAATCGAGTTCATTGACTCGACCATTTTGGCGAATTTCAGTCAAATTCGTGAAAGCGAAATCAGCTTGGCGGATTTCACGATTTTGACGAATTTTCACCATTCTTCGTAACTGCATGCATTTCTGGACATATCTCAGAATTTTGACGTTGACAGCTCTTTTAAAGGCAGCTGACCAGAGCAAAACTATCTCCGTAAATTTCATTTTTGCAGGAGGAGCTGAAAGATAATTGGGACGAGCTGATTGAAATTCCAGATAGACACAAAGGCAGGGTGATTGGGAAATGGAAAACTAAGTTACGCGAGCTAGAAACCGAAACAGGAGTAAGACTTTTTGTCAAGGAACGAGAGGTATATATAGTCCGTGGAACAGAACAACAACGGCGACGTGCAAAAATTAGCATTGGAAAAATTGTGGTATGAACTAATTTATTCCTTGATAATCATTCACAAAGCGAGACCGCTGTAGGAGCGTGATTTAGGATAGTCTTGCTGAACTCCGGAGAGTAGCAGCCTAAGAATGAAAAGAGAAAAAAACGATGGCATTTATCAAGTGTGGTAAACAGGAGCCGCTTATTGCAAACTGAGTAGTAAACTCTAGAACTCGTGCCCTTTTTTCGAAGAAAAAAAATGTGTTTTCTGTATGGTAACCACTTAGAGCTAACTCGATAATTCGCCAAGATACGTGATGTTTAAAATTCTGCTTCTGGTTAAATGTATCGTGTTTTCTTTTCCCTGTGTCATGTCTTAGTATGCCCTTGAAATGGTTTCTCCGGCCTTTTGTTTGTTTTATGGGCCAGTAACTGTTGAAGACAAACCTCTTGGAGTTCAAAATTTTTAAATGAAACATAACAGAACTGTGAATTATCGAGAAAAATAAAAACAGTCAAAAAATTCTTAAAATTTAAGGAAAAACTCAGACTTTCAGCTTTCTGTAAATTGATTCAATCCTTGAGGATGTCAGGGTGGGTAAGGTGAGAAAGCGATCAATTTTAGGGCGTGAACGATTCAAGCATATGTTTTAATGTTTGTCAGCTGTTCAAATTAATTAAGTATCAAAAGTTCAATTATCAAGGTGTTAAATTTCCACAAAAAGCGTTTATCGCCGTTAGTCTCTGCCCTTTATCAGAAGGGGAGAATACACGCAGAGCACGGTGAAAAATTTTGGCTGACCAATTCCGGTTTTAATCAATCCTCAGCGAAAAGTGATCTAAAGTTCGGACTGTGACTGAGGTTTCTTTATTTTCATTGTAAACTAATTGATTTATCACAAGCTGAATACTCGTGTCGGGTTTAAGCCAATAACTGTGCTTGCAATGTGCTGGTTAAAAACCTACTTTGTGATTGCATTTTACCTTTTTCTGAGCACTGGTAACGATGCCTTTAAACCACCAGGCTGAAGCAAGAATGAAGGATTTTGAAAACGAACTTTATAAAGTTTGCTCCTATGTCGATGGCTGTCATCTTCCTGTGAACTGTAAACTCAAGCTTGAGGAGACACCAGAAGAGGATCACACCTATTATCGGCTGAAGCCAGCTGAGCACTTTCAAAGGGAGGTATGTTTCATGTCAAACTTCCGCAGGGAACAACTATGCACGTGTTTGAACACGTTAAACCCGTATTGAACTAGAAATGGACGGAGGAATACTGTGATAGCTGACCTTTTCTGTGATTTATGCTCGGCGTTTTGAATTCCATGCTTATACAGACTACGAATTTCAAACCATGAGATCCGTGCTATCAATACCCAATTGTCATCCCAGGTCTCTTTTTCCGCCCCTTTGACAAATTTCAAAAATCGTACGCTGTATCAATTTCATTATTTTATCGCGAATTTACACTCTTTACTCCAAACGCAAATTTAAATCTCGGCAGGATTCCTACAATAACTGGAACGACACCGTGTATCAATCAAATCTTGGGGATGAAGTTTTGATCTCTCTAAGGAAGATTATAAATAACGTGGAAACAGCTGAGAATCCGAAGGTCGACATGTGGTGCCATTTAGGAACCTCCCTTATTAGAGCACCTGGTGAAGGTAGTGTTCATTTCTCTCTTTCATTGATGAATATCAAAAATCCATCCTGTTTAAAAGTTGTTTTTTTTCTGCTATGTTGTCTCTTCCTTGTCGTCCTTCTCGCCGTTTCTCCTTCGCGTTCTCTGTGATGTTCTCTCTTTTTTGTTTCCCGTGTGCACTTTGCATTTCCTTACTGATAACACAGACCTGGCTGACTTGTCACACCTCGCGAGACTTACAAAGTGGTTTATTTATCAACACATTTAAAATTTAAGTGTCCTTTTTGATATCGTAGAAGACGTTCTCCAACAAACGTGGAGTATCGAGGAGATAACAGAAAAGTTTCAAAAGCCCGATGAAGGGGAAAGTTTTTGGAAAGTTTCTTTTACCCAGCGAGACGACATTCCAGAGGATATCTTTAAAAGAAATGGCTACGTAGAGATCACTGAAGACGACGAATATATCTCCAGATATGACCTGACATATCTGACACCCTGCTTTCATAAACTTAGGTGTAAGGTAAGTTACAGAGATCTTTTGTCTCTTTTCTTCCTGGGCAGACAACGAACGTGTGTAATGCGTAATAGAACTCCTAAGTTCTTTTGTTATATTTTTACACTAAACTCAATTAATTTGCTTTGCCCTTTGACGGCTTGTCACTAGATGGCCCATTTATTGACTAAGCGAATGAAGACTTTCCACACCGATCATGCTTGTGCGAAGGGAGAGATTCATTTGAACACGAAGTAGTTGACGCATTTTTCAAGGTCACCAGCACGTTTACTGAATTTCTTAGGGGCACTGCATTCTTTTGTGTTTTTTTTTTTTTTTTAATTTATATTTGATATAGTTAACGGCGAGAAAGCGTACATTAATACTCAATATCCAAAAGTATGTGATAGCCGTCCAAACTTCACAATCAATACAGTCACTAGGGTAATTTAGTATTATCAACTGAGATGATAACGAAATTGACCACCGTATATAGCTGACGTTTCGAGCGTTAGCCCCTCGTCAGAGCGACATTCACTCTGACGTCGTCATCTCACCGACCCAAACTGTAAAATCATGTCTGAGAGACTGATTAGGTTGTTTGCTATACGGCATGCTGCTTATAAGTGACTGGCTGACTTAATGACCAACTGGCTGACTGACAGTTTAATTTACTGACTCACCGACTGATCAAGGCTGGCTGATGGAATAACCGACCGACCGATCGACCGACCGACCGACCGACCGACCGATCGACCGACCGACCGACCAACTAACTAACGCACTGACTGACTCTCTCACTGACTGCCAGACTGACAGGTGGAAGGACTGACCGAAATGACTAATGAAAAAACGACCGGACAAAGAACCAGATAGAAGGACAGACTGGGACACAGTTTCTCTCTGTTTCCACGTCGGTTTTCTCTCTCCCAAACTATAGGTGGGCCAAAAATTGAATCATAAATCTACACCCCATTACATACTGTGCTTTTTCCCCTTTATTAATGTGACAGGTGTGGGTGGCAAAGAGTAACATAAAGAAAAGGCTGGAAGATATACCAATCCCTTTCAGTGACGTTAAAAATGTACTGGAGGAGATTTATTTCGAAGATGATTTGACACGAGCACGCTGTCGTGGATGGCTCGTACTTAAATCTCGAAGGCATTTGCAGAGCGACATTCTGTTTCCTGGCTGCGAGCTAGACTGCAGGTTCACTATGCGTGAGCGAAGAGGCAAGACTAACAATTTGTGTTTAGTTGTGATCGTTATAGTCATATGTAATCATCAATCATTTATTTGTTCATTCATTCATTAATTCCTTTATCCATCCTTCGATCCGCCTGTTTGTCCTTCCATTCATCCCAAAAACCATTCATTCATCCTTTTTCATTTATCCTTGCCCTGATTAGCTTTCGAAGGCTCTTTCCTACGGCACAATGGCATTGTTTTATACAGAAAAGAACAACCGCATTTATGCAACTTCGATAGGGTCGTGGGACGTGGTTTCCAAACCGGAAGCAAGACAGAATTAATGATTTTTTTCTCCGGTTTTGAATCATTGTCTATCATAACGTGAATTTTCCATTCCTCTGGTGATAGATCTCTTAAACTTCCATCCACGCAATAGAGACCGGCTGGTGACAGAAAATCAGCCAAGAAAACTCAATATATTTTAAACATACTGAGATTTACACGCTGAAAGAAGGCCGAGTAAATTTTCTTCTCTGAGTAAGTTTGCGTCATTTACTGCATAACATCTTCCTCCACTTAAATCACCTGATCTAAGATTTACCATCTTCATTTACACCACAATCAAACTTAAGCATCCTATATTCATATTCCTATTTCCTTGATAGGCAAGCACTTCTGTTTCCCAGAGGCTTTCATTCTTCTTTTAACCAATTACGTCCTTCATTCATCGATACAACATTCATCCATCAATCTTTTAACCATGTATTCGTCCTTCCCATTTTACTGTTACCGTTACCAAGTAAACTTTTGATGCGATTAAACATCGCACCTTCATAAAGACTAGTTGTTATATCTAATACATGTGAAAATGACAATTTTTTATTTTCAGCGTCTAAACAATCCGAATCTTGTCTCACTTCCATCACGCACCACGTCCTGGTCAGATGTCAATACGCAACAACGCTGCTCAGCAATAACTCAAAACAGAAAAAAACCGAAAAGGGCCACGTGTGTGTTTAATTTATAACGAATTCCTTTGGAATGAAGTTCGCTCTGAATCCTTCCCATCTCACGATGATACAGCTCTATGATTTTTGCATGATAAATTGTTTATTTTCTACCTCTAAAAATATTGCACAAAAGTAAATACTGTGAAACATTTATCTTCCCATAGATTATGCTGTTGAAAGAGGAGACGTTCCGAAAATCGAAGTGAGACGCACTTTGTCCACATACCTTTCTCGATTAACTTGGACAGATGAAGATGCCTTCGGATTACGTCTTCCAGATCACAATTTTCCTGAGGGATTTCACTTACTCCATAAGCGTTGCTGTAAGCGAAAAATGTACAGTACGCGTCCAGGATTCTCTGCCATAATTTCGCAGGAGAACTCATGGTGGACTGACCCTTCAGGAAATGAAACAAACAGAGAATCGGTAACATTTAATTTTTTACTACTTTGAATCTCATGAATTTTACAAATAATGGCATATTTTCTGAAGAACACACTGTCGAGTCCTAACTCTATCTTTCTCTGTTTCCAATGGGTAGACCGACCTCCATCTACACAGCGAAGAGTGCGACAAACTCCTTAGTAGCTCAGATTGGCAACCGGAAATCATAGTTCAAAAGTTGCCTGCATTTCTTGAATTTGTAAAGGAAATTCAAGGCTATGTCGTGCGGGAAATGAAAGAAACTGGATCAACAAGAACAGGTTAGAAAACACATGCTGCCTTTTCGTGTATCTCGTCGACATGAAAAAGCATCGGATTCCATACCAACTTTATCCCTTTTAACGCCGGATTCCTAAATTGAGCTATGTCTTCATACAAAAACATCACAAATATTAATAGAGAAAAGTCCCAAGCCTGCATTGCAATCAGTGCATAATCTCAAAGGAGCTGGGTCAGAGAATTGGTTTAAACTCGTCCAGTTATGTCTCATGATGAGGTATCAACCGTCTACCTTAGTTATTAAAGGCATCACGGCGAAAATAGTGCCAATGAGACCTAGAAGAAGCCCACAAATAATTCGGGAGATTGCAGTACCTTTTCTTTCAAATAGGACCTTATTCTGGGTAGCCATTGTTCTCGTAGCGAATATTCTGATTTTTGTATTAAGAAGTATCGTATATCAACATACATGGCATAAAATGGCAATCAAATTCTTTTTCCTCACGAAAAACTTTAGTTAGAACCATCGGACTTAATATTCTGCTTTGACTCTGAGCGTGACACCATTTCTCTCGACTTCTTATAAAGAAGTGTTCTTTCTGTTAATTCTAGCTTTTTCATCATACATTCATTATTTATTTATTTATATATTATGGTTGTTATTACGAAATTTTTTCATTGGATCTAATCTACATGATGATGTTCTGTTGCCTTCGAAAATGCAGTTCCTCCGGAGATCCTTGCAAGGGGCCCTTCAGCCTTAAAAGCCTACTATGACGCATTGGACGAAGGAAAAATCTGTGACAGGAGAGTACCATTGATGTTGGTTGGACAAGACCGATCTGGAAAGACTAGCTTGAAGAAATCGCTAAAGGGAATGTGTTTCGACCCAGAAGAGGAGAGCACAGTGGGCATCGACTTAGATCGTTACCATTTTCAAGTGACAACAGAAATGTGGACGACAGGGAAAAAGAATGAAGAAGGAGACGTTGATGAAGAAGCTATTTCATTTGAAGAAAACGTAGCACGGTTGGCTGCTAATACGTTGAAGAAGACAAAAACTGTCTCTGAGTTTAGAAGCGAACACATTGCTGATGAAGGAGACTATGATCTTGAAGAAACTGATGATCTCTTGGAGGTAATCCCCAGTGACAAAACAGTTGGCCCAGAGGAAATCGAGTCAACAGAGGCTCGTTTATCCACTGAACATAGCACGGGTGAAATTCTCAAAGCGGTAGGAGAGGCTCCTGACCAGAAACCAGAAGAAAATTTACCTTATCTCACTCCAGAACAAGAATCAGAATTTCAAGAAATTGCTTCAAGAATTGAACGCAAACTTAAACTCGAGGAAAAAGAAGATGAAGATATCTACTCAATTCTGTGGGATTTTGCCGGACAGTCCGTTTATTATGTGACACATCCCCTATTTCTCACTGCAAGAGCAATTTACTTTCTTGTTTATGACCTCAGCCAAAATCCAGACGAAAAGGCTAAGCCTCTCGTGAAGCAGGGAGTGTACAAAAAGTCCCAAGACAGTTTCAACCTGAAAACTAACTTGGATTATCTAGATTTCTGGATGAATTCATTGGCGTCCTTAGCCTTTCAACACCCAAGCGATGGGAAGGATCTAGAACCTGGTTCTGATGTTCTTCCCCAGCAACTTCCAGTCGTTTTTTTAGTCTGCACCCACGCTGATAAACCTTATCATGGCAGAGACCCATTTGAAATTGCGAATGAAGTTTATGGGACATTGAAAGAGAGACCCTTTGGTACCCATTTGTTTGACGTGTATTGTGTGGATAATACAAAGTCAGGCAGTGAGTCTGAGTGTCAAGAAGTCAAGCGCTTAAGACAGGATGTTCTTTCTGTTTCCAAGGAATTGCCACATGTTAAAGAAGTAATTCCTGTTAAGTGGTTAAAGTACGAAAAGACACTTGAATGCATGAAGAAAGAAGGGCAGAAGTGGATTTCACTTGCTAAAGCAAAGTGCGTTGCATGTGATCAATGCGAAATCGAGAGTGAAGATGAGTTTAAGACGCTGCTCAACTTTCTGCATGACCTAAGAATCTTGATCCATTTTGATGACACCGCAGAGCTGGAAGATATGGTGGTCCTGGATACTCAGTGGTTGATAGACGTTTTCAAGAAGGTGATAACTGTAAAACCCTACCACTGGAAAGAAAAGCCATTTGTAGACCTATGGTGTAGGCTCGAAAAGGAAGGAATCTTGGAGGAGAAGCTTTTAGAACATGTCTGGAAACCTTTGATTCTCCACAAAGAAACATCTGAAAGTTTAGTTGCAATAATGGAGAAATTTAGTCTGCTATGTTTATGGCCCTTACCTGATGTTTCCGGTAATAAACAATACCTGGTACCATCAATGCTGAAGTCACATCCACCAGAAGCTGTCATGAAGTTGGTGTCAACTGCACATATGCCTTCTCTTGTTCTCAAATTTGAATCTGGTAAAGTGCCTTCTGGCTTATTTCCTCGACTAGTGCTGCAGTTTTTTCTTTGGGGAAAAGAAATGTTTTGGAGCTCAGCAAAACCAAAGATGTACCACAGCTTTGTCAGGTTTTTTCTGTCAAAAGATGCTGGAGGTTCTGTGATTCTTCTTTGTCACTCGTGTTACATTGAGGTTGTCTATCATCGTGGGGGTGTAGACGACGGATTAGGAAATGCTTTACGGTGCCAAAGGTCGATGGATATCTGTTATAAAGAACATGAATTAACGTGTGTCCGTGTCATCTGTAGACAGTTTGGTTTGATTCTGGAGTGCATGCGTAATCAGTTCTGCTGGTTGAACAGTATGAGATACACAATGGGTATCATCTGCCCGGTTTGCCGTGAACAAAGTGCCAATGACTACTGCGATAAGCATCAGAGTCTAGATTGCAAAGAAGAGGACTGCCTTCACTTTTGGCCCCAGTCTGATTTGTTTGCTTCTAAGGGGGAAGTCTTTTGCGACAAATCGGTTTGTGCACATAATAGTAGATTCAGCCCTGAGCGCTGGGCTCCTTGGTTTCCACCTCAGGATGATCAGGTAATTATCATTACGAAGCTGCAGAAAAAACAAGTAACTCTACTATTGCAGGTCAAATAATGTAATTTAGCTAAGGCATATACATCGTAAATCAGGGAGTGTATTAACATAGTTTTCAATCTTTAAAGACAAAGAAATTGAAAAGGCTCTTTGGAATATGTCTGATTCTTGCAGAATTTCCGAAGAGTTTTGGGAGTGTAAGAGATGTGTTCACACCATTGCCAGAATATATTTTATGTAAAGGTCAACAAATTATCAAAACGCAGTGTAGTAACAACAAAGCATGATATCATTATATATTCTGGCCATTTTTGAACCACAATTTTATAATTCTCAGATCGTGAAATGTGAGAAAATTTTTCAGTCCTCTCCCTTTTTTATATATCATAGGTGTCATGCAGTAACTACTGTGAGAACATTTTGTCTTTGGATACAGGTGAGCTTCCTACCTAGAATTGCATGTTTAAGACAATCGACGCAGTTTATCGTCTACAGTGCACCAAAATCTCAAATCACTCTGCCTAGTTGTTTATGAACAATATTTCAAAGCCATTTTTCATACTGGTTAAGAGTAAGTGCAGGTTCTCGTGATGCTTGAAGTATCCTTTTATATTCACTCTAAGTGAATCCACTTTGTCACTCTCAAATGGTCGTGTTTGCGTACGCAATTGCGCGGTTCTCAAATTAGTCTATTCCAAGGCGCTGAGAACCTGGCTAGATAGTTATGATGTCACACATTCTTCAAGTTTTCATAAACTTGTATCCTTAGGATATAAAGATGGAACCCTTTCTGTTCCTGTTGAGATTCTAGACTCCCTTTTGTCACCGTCGAATGATTGCAAAGATGTTGTACAACAACTGAAGGACAAATTCAATCTGGACCAAGTTGTTTTGCGAGATCCCGACCCTGATAAAATGAAGCTGACTCGTTACTTGGCCAGAAAGGCTAACATCGAGGGCCGCTATGATGTGATTAAAGAGCTGAGAAGTCTTGTGCCAGCAGGGACCACAGGTAGGTTCGCTTTCAAAACTCTCCCTACGGTGTAAAAACTCAAATTTACCAAGAGGTCATTTTTATGCAGTCGAAATATTGCTCTGAGAAAAAGAAATATATATCCATTCCGAGTACAGTACAGACTTATTCCTCTATGGTCATGGGTTATCCTATATAATATATCAGAATATTTAAAGTCGTATTGGCTCTGTTTGTAAACCAAATGTTTTTCATGTACATTACGGATTCGCCCTTCTGTCAGGTTTTCAAATCTTACAGCATAAGACTTTCGCGACATTCAGATTTTCAAACTTACGACACTACAAGATAATAACTAAATGGAGAGACGAAAACTAACATAATTGCGGTGACGCAAAGAGTAAGTTTCTCGAACTTAACGTCATATCATAAGGTGACTTAATTGGAAGAGGGTTATTTGCCACTGTTTCAGCATATTGAAATTCATGTGTTCCTAGTAAGCGTGACTTTTTCTTTAGAGTCTACAACAATTTTCAATGTGAACGGATTTTGCGGTCAATTTACTCAAGACGATAAACTCCCATTTAAGCGTGAACTGCCTGGAGACAAAGTGAGCGCTTTCCTGTCACTGTAGATATACTGTCCCGCAGTTGTCCCGCAGTTGTCCCGCAGTTGTCCCGCAGTTGTCCTGCAGTTGCGTCTTTGTTCATTTTGAACATTTTGTTCTTGAACCCGACCTTTTTGGGTTGTTAGGTGTTGTGCTTTTGGATTTCATTATTTTTTTATATACATATCTTATTTCTTTTTGCTAGCTCCTCTGTTGTCTGAGAGACTTCCCATTCAACAAATACCTATCAGCCAGCTGAGCAAGCTCACGGTTGCCCTAAGTGGTAAGGCTATAAAACAAAGCAAATGAACTTTTCACATTTTATTAGTAAAATAGGTTTTATAGGTTGGAAGTATAAGCCAGTTTTATTTTAAGCTTTTATGGTAGCGTTCGACAAAACTCGCAAAATATGTAAAGTGAAAGATGACGAATGTACTTGTACTATCTCAAAAACCAGTTGTGTTGATAAAGCGTGTTTATTTCTGTAGTTTCAGACAAGTGGAAGCTTTTTGCCGAAAAACTAGAGCTGACCCCAGACGAAATTCGTTTCCTTGATCAGCGCACCTTGAATCCAGTTGATGCTGCCTTGAATTACATTGCAAAAAGACGTCCACTTACTGTGGGAGATCTTTACGACCTATTAAACGACTGTGAGCTACCTGTCATAGCTGATAAGCTCTAAGAGTAGATATTTTCCTTCATGGAATATTAGTTTCTTAAACTAAGAGAAAATTGATTTTTTAAAGTATGTGAATAGTACCTTTTCACACACAAAAAAAACTACGTAAATAAATCTTTTTAACTCTTTCATGTATTTGTGGGTCTTTCAACAAAAATCAACTGAGAAAAAATAAGAAAAGTCCCCAATTTAAGTCATGTCAATCATTGTTTACAACTTATCGCAGGAGTCCCAATAAGGAATCGAACCGCACACCCTATATAATTCTGCGCTCCAATACTCTACCACCGAGCCACAGAGAAAACAAACAACAAAATCTGAATTATTTAGCGCAAGGTTTGTTAACTATATTTCAAGTATATTCACCAAATAACTACACAAAAGAATTAATTCGTATCTACAATACAGCAGCTAACGTAAAGGCAAATTGTAGGAGATTATTCAGCTTTTAAGGCGCAAAAGGAACAAAATCCGATCTACCAAACGCGAAATGTAAATACTCGCAAAGTTGGCATAGAAATCTGGTTGTGAGTGAGTAGTGATTAATATGATACTTTCTCGAGCATTTTTCGTTCTTGTGTTCATGTTTATTGATCTTTTCTCTATACGAATGATTGGCGCGAGACTCAGAGCGCTTCGAAACATTATTCCTGGGCCAAAGGTATGGTCTCGACACCACTGCACCACAAAGTGAACCTCTCGTGGAATATAATTCTCACCGGTTTAAAGCAATTAACGGCAAAATTGGCCATGTAAAACTTGTGAGCAATAGCTTTGCTTTATGAAAACAACCATCGCCCTCATCATCCACCCACTGACTACATAATCTGACTAGGCGTCTGATTAGGCGTCGGCGTCTGATTAGGCGTCGGTTAGATTATCGCGTATCTTTGAAGTCGTTATTGCTGTCGTTCCCAAGTGGCCATTTCCTAAGTGGTCATTTATGGATCGTTTGACTGAGCCCATTGTCATTACATTTTATCCGCTTTTCTCGTCACGAATGTCGTGCGAAGAAACATCCGGTAGTACTGCAATGGGGTGCGTGGTCAGGCTACACTCTGGAATACACAAGCTATGTGATGCCACACAGCGGCCCGCTAGCTACTGTACACATGCTTGCTTGCCTGGCCTGAGCGAGTATCCAAGCCACTTTATTAAGACTGGCACGAGATTAATTCAAGTTTTCCGGGGGAAACTGGTGACAAAGGACTTTCCGGAAGTGCTTCCGGTTAGGTTGTTTTCAGTTCTCACGAATGCTAATCCTTGGCGAATCGTTCGATATTTAGGTTGAAATCAAGAGCTGCAACTTACTTAACAGAGAGCGAGCACTGCTTGATACCGATGGGAAGTCGTGGTTTTGATAGGAGACGATCGAAGGACTCGAAAGGAGGGTAAGAAGTTGTAAGTAAAGTTATCGAATCAACTTTTAAATTCTTGCTTGAAATGTCTTCAACTTTCCTATTTAGGTGCAAAAGTAGGGAACCCTTTTACTTTCTTTCCTTACCTTATTTGCTTAAAGAAAAGTGGATGCGTTATTTTTTCAAATTAATTTTCGATTCGTCCTCGGCTGGTGTCTAAAATTTTTTCGAATTCATATGTACTCATCAGATCTCGTCTTACTTCGGTTTCCAATATCACTTATTCAAACAGATTCTGTATACAGTCCCGATGTTACAATGACAACCGGAAAGTTTTATTTTTTCTATATCATAAACCAGGTCAATTTGAAAACTAGGAGGTTTGTAACTGCAAGTATCGGTTAGAGTGTTTATAATCAACCATACTCAAGTATTGTGATACCGCGCCGGCAAAACACCAAAGTGACAAATGCAAATTTTTTTCTAGTCACGACACTGTATAATGTATAAATTTAAACAGTTTTAATCATAACACGTATAAATTATCAAACAAGGGCAATTTATTATAATCGTGGCGAATTTCTGAGTCTTATTGCCTTCATTATATATAAATTTTCTTAATGAAATATCATCTTGGATAAATATTATTCCTTACTGAACAAACTAGCTTAGTATGAATTTTTTTAAACTTTTTTTAATTAACCTGGTTTGTTATTTTTAAAACGGGTGTTTGGTTGATGCTACGAGACACAGTCATTCAAACCTAATGTTCCATTGCAGAGCTTGTCGTGTCACACAATCGAAAAGGGGGCTTATTAACAATTCGACAGTTAAAAACTGTGATGACGAATTTCGTTGTCGATAGGAGTTTACATAATAAGCTCAGTTGTGCACGCATTCTGATTGGTTCTCACTTATGATCTATTGGAGGACAGACGTATAGATGACGTCATCATTAAAACGTTTTTTAATTCTTTATTATATAAAACAAATGCTGCGCCTCGTGTGTCACTTTTTTGTTCTTACCACATTGTGACGTCCTCTGTGATCTATTACTGAACAGACGCACGGCAACTTGGAAGCTATTTGTTAAACAGACCGCTCTAAGCCACTGTCGATTTTTTTATCTCAATATCGACGTCAAAGAAAAAGGTTCTCTCATTGCGTGACCATTGCGTGACACGTTGACTCGAGCGGCGTGGTCTGTACTCTTAATGCCAACGGCAATTGGCAATCAGATTGGGACATTAATGCCAATTGTGGTAAAACTATTCTTATGTTTGACAGATCAGCTTACAACCGCCTCAAGAAACAAAATAAAGAGGCAGTGGAGAGTGAATTAGTTGAGGTGCAAAGCGATTTGAAAGGCCATGTTATTGGTAAGGGAGGCTGTAACATTAGAGAGATCATGGCGAAATCTGGAGCAAAGATCACCTCGAGGAGAGATGAGGACAGCTTCTTAATAAGGGGCGATACTGAGCAACGAGCACTTGCAAAGAGTCTTATTTTAGAGAAGGTGGTAAGTTTCTACTGATAAAAAGACAAACTCACTTTCATTGAATGAGAAGGCGCTAACACTGGGGTTAAAAATTTCGAGCCAAGTTTACCAAATTTTAAGAGCTTTATTTCCTTCAGGCTTATTTTTGCTGATCTTGTCCAAAACTGATTGAGATTCGTATTCTAAGTTAAATCAGTTTCGTTCATTATAATAGCAAGAAATACAGCGTAAGAGAAACGACGCACGTTCCCTTGGTGAACATGTGGAGATTCCTCGAGTTTACAAAGGCTTGGTAATGGGTAAAGGAGGCGATAATCTCCGTGACATCAGCACTCAAACTGGTGCAAAAGTCATAAGGAAAGACGGTGAAGTATATATAGCTGGTGGGACTGAACAGCAACGACAACAGGCCAAACTGCACATTAGCACTATCATCGTAAGTTCATTCCTTCACAGAATATTAATTAAAAGCAAAAATATTCCTTTGTAAATCTCTTTTGAGAACTGAAATGATGATAAGGGTCGATCTTGTGCTTTCGTGAACATTATCATTATCATGATGGGCGTTCCCATTTCCATTGCAATCGTTTTGATTATGGTCAGTGTCATGATGGGTATCGCTGTTCATCAAGGTGGGCTCAATAATGGGGATATGTTTCAAGTGCATTTTGTTGAAACACATAGCAGAGAAAAATGATGCGTGAAAAACACACCAGGAAAACAGGTTTTGGGAACAAATGAAAAAGACATAAGGGCGGGGGCACAATCACAGAGCACGAATGCTGCAAAAAAATTGTAGTGGGGGAGGGGGAGTTTTAAAGGCAAGTTCCTTGGGATTGTCTCCTAGAAATTTGTCCTCCGAGACACGTCGCACAGAATTCAAATTCTTGAACTTGATAAGAGAAAACTTTGTAAAGACAACCACGGTAGTCGTTTGCACGCTTGTGCCAATTTTTTTTTTTTCACAATGAAATTAGCTTTTCGGAAAGTCGACCTTCCGTTAAGGAATTGAGGGAATGAAAATTAGAAATGTAGAGTTCCCGAATCGGGAGGCGACGGTACAGTGACTCCCATGTTTTCGGAGAATCAGCCAACTGGTCAGTTCTTTCCTTTAGTCTCAACTGGAGTCTTCCTTCATCTTCATGCATCAAATTGATCAAAGTATTATTGTAGTCTTTCACTTCTGAAACTCTTGAAAATAATTAGTTGTTCACACAGGGCAGGTCTGCTTTAAAACAGGCATTATATATTATTCGGTTTTTTGTTATGTTTTTCTTTTTTTTATTGATGTGCAAATACTTTGCATGCACGTAGAAAAATTTCACCTCTAGGAGCAAGATGATCAAGGAACGTACCGCACATTCAAGTTCGACTGATAAAAGAACGCACAATATGGAGAATACTTGAGAAAATAAAAAGACGCCTGTTTTAGAAAATCACAAGGTGTCTGGTATAGCTTTGAACACTGCGAATAATGCTCTACTACTTTTAATTTGCTGATTTTAAAACAGCTTATGCAATAATAAAATTCGTTGATTTTCAAGGCTGGAGCAAGACTAAGGGGAGTGGAAAACGAATTCAACAAAGTATGTCGTTTCATTGATGGCTGTAATCTGCCAGGTGATTGTAAGCTGAAGCTGGAGCAAGTTTCTGAGGGAGATCGTATGGTTCTTCCAGGACTGCAAAGTCAGTGTCGACTGAAACCTACTGAGGACTATGAACATCAGGTTTGTTCATAACAGTTAATATTAAAAGCGATGTAGTTTAGGAACGCGCTAAGACAGTTAGCTATGAATATATTATCAAAAAATTTTCCGTAATAAACTCAGATAGTGTTTCATATGGCCTAACAATTCCTTCTTCCTCCTTTCTTCTTTTAGCCCGCTTCTCGAGGGCTGTACGGCTTTCACTCTTTGGCCCTGCTCACGCTATCACAAACGGCTAATCATAAGGGGATTTTTGTTATGTGATAAATGAAACTTTTTATTCACCAGAGTCTAAGACTATCAAAAATATTTTTACGACCAACTTAGACTTTCATTTGCCCGTCGATGCCGCAGATTTTTTAACTGTACTCTGCAGATACACAAGTGCAGCACAAGAAAATAATTTTTCTAGGCTAAAACTACATGTACGTCTAGTTTCATTAACGATGAAAATGTTTCGGAATTATCGCATACCCTTTTTAGTGAAAAACTGGTTGTTAACGCATATTTAATGCATTTTGCAACGTCAAACAGAATTTGAAATTGAAAATTGATCTAATTTAGGAACCAAATAGTTCTACCGATGGTTATCACTCGCAAATTAAAGATGCCGCATTAAAGGCACTACGTCAAATAAAGTATGAAACCGAACAGCAACCGAAGGCTGACATGTGGTGTCACTTGGGAAAGGCTATCATCCGGGGAGCCGATGAAGGTAATTTCACCCATAACCGTTCTACTTCTTCTGTTAGCTTATTGCAAAAACTCCTATTTTCAGGGACAGACGAGAAACTGTGAAATTCCAAAATAGTTTTCATCTGCGTAAACGACTTTAATACAAAAAGTTAGAAAAACTTGATTTACACTCGTTTTGTTCTTTGTTAAGGACGAGCTCTTGCTGATAAAGAACAGGAAAAGAACTTATACGACGATTGTTTGAAAATGAATTAAGGATTAATTAGATATAGTGCATCAGGCCTGACTTTTATCACTGAATCTTGTTATATGAAGAGGAGTTGACCATAAATATCCGATGCATCAGTAACAAAAAAAAGGGATGCGAACAAAAATGTATTCTTCCTATTTTTTTTTTTTCTGGTAGAGGAAGTGACTGAAGGGGAATGGAGTATTGATGAGGTTACAGCAAAGCTTCAATCTTCAGAAGCAGAAAACTATTGGAAAGTGGCCTTCAAAGAAGGTGTGAATCTCGATGAGAAAATCCTGGAGGGTAATTTGTGCGAAACGACGACTGAGGATTTCAAAGTGAGATATGATTTAACATATTCGACGCCATGTGGGCACCAAGTGCGATGCAAGGTACGGCGACATCATGGTTAGAAATGGTGATCCACACAATATAAAATAGATCAATACACCAGCTAATAAACCTAACAGATAGCAGCATAGCTTTATTAAAAATCCATTGCAACCACAAGGTTGGATTATGGACTGTACAAATCTTTAGTTAATACTAAATACAAAAAAGAATAAAAAACTAAATAAAAAAGGGCTAAAAAATACTACATATGTACATTAAAACCCATGAACGGAAGAGCAAAAATACTATTGATATATATCATTATATATATTGTACATAGTGAAATTTAAGAAATAGCCGCATTATATATGTTAAAGCCATTAGGAAATAGCCGCGTTGTACATGATTAAACTATTCTTCAGTCTATTTTTTCTGTAAAAAGGTACGTTAAAAAGCGCGCTTTCTCCTTAAGGCTACGGTACTAAGATTACATGACGGCAAAAGGCCATGTAATTTGTGGCAGGCGTTGTCTTTGATCTCACTGAATAGGCGCTCCGTCAGCAATTGGCGCCGTTGGTAGAGGGTGGCAATATTGCACTTTTTAAGAGCTTCTTGGTAGCTTAAAACTGGGAGTTGGCAAAGCTTTGGGAAAAAAGACTCGGTTAAAAAACCTCCAAGAATGATATATAGAGCGATATACAATGATATCCAGTCCCCTACATTAAGATATATAGTTAAACAGCTCTTAAGTTTTTCTAACAAGCTAATTAACAGGAAAATAACGAATCTCACGCAAAAACAGATTCTTGCATTGCATTAAATTAAGTGTTTCTAAGGGGATCATATTCAACAAACGATCGTGTCTTGTATAATCTTTGATATATAGGTATGGGTGGCAAAGGCAGATATAAATAAGAAGTTGGAGGATATTCCAATCCCTTTCAGCGACGTGAAGAATATTCTCGAGACAATTCACTTTGAGGACGAGGTAACACGGTCGAGATGCCAAGGATGGCTGGTTCTTCCATCTCGAAGATATTTACAGGCCGATATTTTGTTTCCCAGTTGTGAATTTGATTGCAGGTTAACCATTCGAGGGCGAACAGGTGGGTGTGAAACGCTTATAATTTGGTATCGCACTGACCTTTGAAATATTATTGATTTTATTTAATTGCTATTCTAAGAAAATACACTATCAAAACTCTGTGCGAGTTTGGTGCCAGCAAAGGGAACTAGGAAACGAAGAATTCGATAAAAGATTTGATAATAAGAAAACTTGTCAAGAGAATATGCGTTACAATCCTCCTCAGGTTTTCTTGAAACACCCCATTCCTCTCTGTGTTATATATTCGCGAGCGCTGCAAGTTTCTTATGGCCAACGTAAAAAGGGGGTAGTTAGGATCTAAAGCAGGTTTGTTACGAGAATTAAAAAAATTGTCTGAATATTAGTCGTTTGGCTATTTTGTACCATCATGCTCCACGCTGTACTATGTAACGAGAAAATATGACACATCGTGAGGCTAGTCTTCTCATTGCTGTAATATACGATAAACATACTGCTGTAAGCTTGGAAAGAAAAGGTCATTGTTACTGAGTAATACGTCAGTTTGAAAATCTGAAACATACCGGCACAAACTCACGTCAACGGAACAAATTACAGATTCACTCCACCAGATGAAAAATAGGCTTAAATTGATTTAAATTTAAAGCGCTGGCGCACCATGTTAGGGATGTCCCACTTATTAAGATGTAAGAAAAGTATATACAAATATAAAGATAAAAGTTCCGATTATCCTTGATAAAATTTAAAACGCTCCTTTTTAAGGCTGTAATACTGTTTGCTTCTCGAATATTACTAGGTGAACTCTTCCATAATTAATGATTCGATTGAAAAAGCTATATTTAAAACCATTAGTTCCACTAAAACTCGGGCAAGGTCCGGTGTGCCATTTTTCCTCAAGTTATAATTTATATTTATGTCCTTACAAAATAGGAGCTTGTTTTAAATATCTAAATTATAATGTCCACTAATCGAACAAAAATGTAACATTTCTCAATAATTCTGTAGATCGTGCGGTCAACGCAGACTATGCACCAGATGAAGAAACAAGACTTATCCTGTCAAAGTATCTCTCTGGACTCACCTTCGATGATGAAGATGATTTCGGACTCCGCCTTCCAGAAGAAACCATACCCGAGGGATTTCACTTGATCCATAAACGCTCCTCCAAACGAACTTTGTACACCGCCAATGAGGGATACGCGATCATTCTTTCCAAAGAAAGCTCGTGGCGAAGTGACATCCTAAACGAAGACTCCAGAGAATCGGTAGGGACAGTTCCATCGGGCCAAGCCGGTCAAAATGATGTGTTCGTTAATATTAATATTCTACAACATGGCCTCAAATTTTTTATGATTACTCGTGGACACTATACAAATAGGCGGGCTTGCCTTGTTTAAAGTAGAGTAGGTACTGCATGTCATGTAAACGTCACTCAACTTTTCTTTCTGCGTTTCTTTTGGATTTAACAACATTTTTTCTCGTGGAACTCCAGCTATGATTTGATCACCGAGTGTTGGTATTTGCGAAGGATCCTTCCTTCCGTCTAAGCTTCCACTTATCATGTCATACAAAGTTATTCATGCACGTATTTTAAAACAGTTCTCCATATGCCACCAGCAAATTTTTTATTCTTATTTCACAAGGCTATACTTAGAGTAAACACATGGTTTCAAATGTAATTTGGGATGGATGAGCGCGAACAAATGTTTTCAAAGTCTAGCATAATTGCACGAGCCTGTGACGCCGTTTAGAGGTCGTGTTCGTTTGGCTCTTTATGAGTGCCTTTGTTTATCAACCATCAAAATTCTCTGTTTTTCACTTTTTTGGCACGGAATAACCCTTTCTCTCCACTATATGTTATTATTTCTGCATCGGAATTCTCATCGACACGTTTTTTTGATGTACATTATAGATGAGGAAACGATATAACGAAAAACTCTGCGAGAGCGAAACCGAAGGAAACTGTGTATGATTTGCTGGAAGCGTAGGACAAAAGCAGCCAAAAAAGCAATAGAAAAGCTTGAATTAGATAACGACTGTTTTTCTACTCATAGAAAATTGTTTATTTACACGTCATTGCTTGTATTCGTTTGTAGACTGATCTTCATTTGCACTGTAAAGAGTGGGATGAGGCACTTTGCACCAAGGACTGGGAGCCAGATGCCATTGTTGCAAAACTTCCGGAGTTCTTGAAGTTTTTGAAACAAGTTCAAAGTTTTGTTGCACAAGAAATGGCAGAGTGAAATTTTCTTAAAGGACTGTAGTTTTTGTATTATATTTTGGTGAAAGATTTTAAATGTTTCTGAAATTTTTGTGATATGGAAACATCGTTCACAAATTTCGTTAATATTAAGTCCAGCCCTTCTCGGAAAAATTCAATTTTAAACCGTCAATTTCAAACTACTGGTAGTAAGTTTTTCAGTATGCAGGCATTCTTGATGGGCAGCCCCAACTCTTCTGACCACTGATTAGATTTTTTTTAGTTCGAAAAGCTGACTCAGAATTTACACCTATTTATTCTGTTTTCAGCCCGGTACTTCCGACAACACCTGTTTTGGTAATATCCAGGACGCTTGTCGTAATCTATGGCTTAAACTAAGCAAATACCCAGATAATACGTTTGCCGTAACAAAAAAGTGGTGATGACCATGCAAGATCTGGCTCTCGCAGGCTGAAAGTTTTTTTTAGGAACAGCTTACAATCAGAAACGTTTTCTTCTTGGGATGTTGACTCTTCAGGGATAATTCAAAAGACTTCTTAATATCGTATTCAACGTATTCGAGGAGTCCGCAACCTGTTGCCTAAAAGAGGTACAGTTCAAGGCCTTGTCAGTTTCAAGCGGGCAACCTTTTGCTCCACCAAATATTCTTGACATCGACTGACATAAGAATTTTTGACAAGCAAAGTTAAGAGTTAAGTAGAAGTGGGTAGGACATCCAGATATTTAGGAAACAACTTTTTCTTGGTTACAACCGCTGACGCTGATAAAAATAAATTATTCTCGATACGTCAATCATGAGCTCTTTTACCCGCGGCTTGATTTCCGGTCGTTAACCATTATGACATGTACATGTACTTAAGAAATTAAAATTACAGTGTGGTTGATGCTGTCGCTATCCAAGAGCTAAAATGCTAAGAAAATGTATGTGAACGATAGCTTAGAACTATTTTACAAAAGGACAGAAAATTTCTAAATTATCGCACTTTTTCAAGTTTTCTTAGGGCTGGAAATCGTTGAATAACACCGTAGTTTATATGATAAACGTGTTTCCTGTCTACCATGGTTTGTTAAAAGGTTTCATACGAATTTAATTTAAGCATAGATATAGTATGGTGGAGAAATACCGATGAAGATGCATTTTTTAAAAAAGATGACAATGTGAATAAATTGCTGCTACTTGTATTAGTATTTATGAGATAACAAGGTAATATGTTCACTATTATATGTTATAAGTTCGTGGCATGGAATTTTTTCTTCAAAGGATCAAAACTTTTGCGGGGGCAAAATGCTTTCAAGCCTAAAGGCTAAAAATACTGCTTATTAGCATGACAACAGAAACGTTATCAAACGGAGTAGAATAGTAACGGAGAATAAAAGAATGCAAACAGAACATCCCCTGCCTAATGATCAGTAGCCCAATGCTAACCAGTAATTGGCTCATTTTTTTCCTTCTCTCTTTAGAGATGCAAGATGCAATTCCTTTTTTCCTTTAGAAATGTGTCTGACTCCTTCCTACGCAATGCAACTAACGATTTTCGATATTTTGCCTTTGTTCTTACGTTATTTAAATGATATCACTAAATAACGTCCACAACAAAGTACACTTCTTCCTTACACTTCGATAGAATCCCTCTCCTTCGGACAAAATCAGATTTTCCCTTGATTCCATCCCATTTTTCCAGTTATTTACTATCAGCTGACTCAAACTCGTACCCTTGGAACGCAAGTGCACATTTACAGAACAACTGATTGAATAAACGAAAAGTAACATATGGAGATGTTGTGTTAAAATGGTTTTTACTTTATAAGGTTTTTTATAATGAAAAACGGATACACAATGTTTGGTCAGTCTCATTATTGTATTATCCTGAACTTTAACAATCTAACCGTCATCAAATGGCCTTGCATGTCAACACACTCATAGAGTGATCTGGCCACGACAAAACTGTTGTATCAGAAACCACTATAGGAAGACTGACTCACATTTCCCTTATTGAAAAAGTTGCCATAGGGACTGCAAGAGTCATGTTCCGCTGTGCGTTTCCATCTCGCACAGCGAAAAAAATATCAGATTTCTTGGAAAACCTGCCTCCGTTCGTGAGACCAGTAACAAAAAAGCTTAGGTAAGATTGACTTATCCAATGCCTAGACCAGGTGCCTCCTTCTCAGTCCCATTTTTTCTGTGACCGTATCGAAAGATAATTGCTGCACTTAAAACATTAGATGTTTGAATTTTGTTGGTTTTCGACCGCGGCTATTGACTGGAAATCAACCAAAGGAAACAACAATCTAGCATTAATGAAACCTCAATACCCAAAAAATGTAAAAAATTTCGTTAGTAACTCATTGTCATGGAAGTGCACTTTCATTGTTCTTTCAAAATGAGACAAATTTAAACTGAGCACAAACAAACAAAACAGATCTCCATCGTCAGAATTAAAGCCTTACTATATTTTTCTGTTTTTTGTTTGTTTGTTTGTTTGTTTTTATTGTTTTTTTTAAGCTGACTTCATGAAGAATCTGAAAGAGGAAAAAAAAGAAAATTGGTCTCTATGATTAGAAATTAAAAAAAAAAACAATAAAACAGGATTCCGTTCCGAAGAGCAGGTGATTTAAGAACCGTTTTCTATGTACGCACATTGTTTTCTTGACTGTAATACGTAAACACAACATACATTGCAATTTGGCAGACAACTGATAACATGGCAAGGGAGAAGAAAAAGATTGCATTGGAATTTTAAGATTATGGATTTCAGCTTCGATTTCAGTTGTGATTCATTCAATAATATAGAGGAGATTGTAGTTTATCTTTCCCTTTTTTCACAATAAAAATTTCCCTCAACAGTACCCCTGTTAACACATGATGTAAGAAGAATCAGCTCCGAAACAAAAACTTAGACTGATCAAATATTCAGTAATCTGCGAGTTAAAGTTCTAAAATATACCATGTGCGTTTTGGAGATGGTATTACCTTTAGGCATTTCACAAATGTAAGCCCCTTTTTGATTGTTTGAAAGATCATTAAACAGGCCTTGCGTTTTTGCTGGGAAATCCCTTGACATCACCACTTTATCTCCATCACTAGATGGAGCGCCAGCGGTCGTCTGCCATTTTTTAAAGCTCAGCTTGCTTCCACTCGCCAACTTCCAATCCCCGTTAAAGCTTTATGCAGGCCTATATGCCTTCGTTAGGCTTCCCGGTGCAACGCTTTTGAATTTCGTTGTTGAGGAAGCTCCATTCTGCTTCATTTTCTATAGAGACGAGGTCGCCACCCTTCTTTTGGCAAGTTTTTCGGTTGTCGGACCATGTCCCGCCCGATTTCGCATCGAAAATAAAGTAACAGTAACTTTTGAAACATATTTTATGTTCTATGGACAGAACATATTCAAATCTGATTTGAAAATAATTTTGAAATTTGTAGAAATGTCATTGTATCAACGGTTGCCCCCTTACTCAGGGAGCTGCACACCCTTCCGTGCGCCTAAGTTCAGATTTGCAGGGGGTGTTTCCGCGGTGGCGAGACTCTACATTCAGTTTTGATGAGTCACCGGGCAAAAATATAGTAAATTAACATGTTAAAAATAACTAAAACTGTCGGAAGTTGGAATTTTAATTCTTTTTAAAGGCATCTCTAACTAGGAATCGAATTTCAATTTGCGCTGACCACGGCAACACAAGATTAAAATTGAAACGAGTCTAAAGAGTTATGGCCGCAGGAAAAATCTTTGAAACTGTTAATTTGCTTTCGCCTTAAACAACACGACCGCTGATGAACACAAGAATTGAAAGGTTTAAACTATAAATAATTTTGCCCCTTTTGTTACAGTTTGAAATCGTGGCAACCTGTGATGCCGTGTTCAGCCACAAAAGGGAATATAGAGCGAATACTAATCGATCTCAGGAAAACCTATCATTCATACTTTATTTTCTTAGATCAGTAAGTAGAAAAAGAAACTTAAGAAAAAACTGGATAGGATAATTCATACAAACCCACCGTAATAATAGTGTATAATGCACTTACAGTTCCTAAAAAACAAATCGTGCGGGAGTTTCTTATGTACATTGAAAAAGGGCAGCACGAAATGTCACAAGATAGTCTACATGAGGCCCTCGTGAAAAAACAATAAGAAAACATCCAAAAAGAGTAGAAAGTGACCCGTAAATTACAAAATGTTCTACACATATAAATGACTGCGATGGATACAAAAACAACCAGGCGCCTTGTGAGTTCGTTAATGAATGAGCTCATGGAAAAACAGTCCTTTTATTTCATTAGGGAAAATTGTTCCAAATTCTAGCCGTTCTAAAAGCAGAGGAACGCTGTCCATATAAGTGTTTTACTCGAGGTAGTACTCCCTATTTTACAAAAGTGCCGAGGACAAAACCTGACGCAAACATGGATATTTCTCGGAGTTTCCGGGGTGTTAGTACTCTCCAGCTGCTGGGCCTAGTTGTTCGAAGGCCGTTTGTCTTGGAATTTTAATGTGTTTCTTTATTCATTTGTTCAAAAGCCTTTTTAGGATAATTTTCTCTATTCTTTTTAGAGCATCCACGCGTCCAATCGAGGAAAAAAATAATTTTACTGAATTTTCTGCCAAAGCTTTCAGCTCTAAGATCAGATTATATACTTACCCTGGGTTATCTTATCCCGGCTTTGAACAACCCAGCCAAGAGGGAAGATGAACCAGTCAAGTATGTTATTATCCAACAGCACAAAGTAGAGTACAAATAACACGCGAATAGATTTCAAATATTCCGCAATAGTTGGTTATTTGGAACTGTGAAAAAACCTGTTTAACCTGTCGGCTGCGCGCTACGCTTCTCTATCCGCTTTTCTTTTCCCGCCTTAGGAGATATGAGTAGAAACGCTCGGCAGAAAAAAAGCAGTTAGATGATAAATAACATGTTAGACCTTTTGTTGTGTAGTATGGCTAATTACCAAATGGACGTGAGTGTTCTACCGAAAACTAAAACACTCGTAGAATTAATACGACTAATACATCCGGAAGCCGAGTGGCGTATTTTTCATATGCGACGAGAGTGCAGATATTGAGCAGCGACGTCACAACTCCCGCCTTTTCAAATTTTACTGAATGAACCTAGTTCGTTTCTTGTTGGAATACTACACGGCAGCAAGAGTTTTTTTTTTGTGGTAAGCGACAAAGATGTAAATGTATTTTCCTGAACAGCTAGAGAACGAGAGCGCCGAAAAGAAATTTCTCGAAGCTTGCGACGAGACAAAGGTAAATTTTTTTTTTTCTATTGATACCCAGAAATGGAATTTAAGCCCCTGCCATATATATATCAATGGCCCATACAATAAAAAGAATAAAACACTTTAGCTCGAAGACACGAATTTTCTGTTCTCTAAGCACGAATAACATCTGAGATGTTGTTCTCGCTACTCGAACGTAAAATTCGTATCCTCTCGCCACCGTGTGATGACCTCTACGTATTTTTAGCGCGTTGTTTTTATTTTTACTCGCTCTAAGAGCCAGTTAAAATACGGCACAACTCAGCGATACTGCACGTCAAAACGTCAAATAAGATAATGTACTGGCGCAGCTGGAGATACTGCTGGAAGGAAATACAGTTGGCCATTCAGCCGTGTCATGGGCTACACTCTAAATTTGGTTTTAGACAGTGACCGGGGCATAGAACACCAATTTTTTAGAATGGTTTTAGACAGTGACCGGGGCATAGAACACCAATTTTTTAGAATTTGAAACTTCCCGGTTGCTTCTTTTAGCCGACCAATGTGGAAAATTTCCTATCATATCGAAAGATAATCGCTGCAA
Source organism: Pocillopora damicornis (assembly GCF_964200805.1). NCBI lineage: Eukaryota > Metazoa > Cnidaria > Anthozoa > Scleractinia > Pocilloporidae > Pocillopora > Pocillopora damicornis. Next base: position 9,924,564 of record NC_142683.1, on the reverse strand, counting down.
TTAAGATTTTAGACCATTGACTCTTGCTGGCTTTCGACCGAAGCTATTGATTTGAGACTCAACCAAAGAAAACTCTAACTTTGACTAGGAGCTTTTGTAACCGTCAAAAACCATCAACCATTAATAAGACCTCATACAGATCTAACCAAATTAAATTCCGAAAAGATATGGTTACTCATTTGCCTTACAATTCCACTTTTATTGTTCTTTCGAAAATGAGACAAATTTGAAGTAGAAAGAATCAAAACATATTTCCATCATACTCTGTGCTATCATTTCTTTGCCGACTTCATTAGGAATCTGATGAGGAAAGAAAAGGCAATATTAATTGGTCTCTTTACAATGAGAAATTAAATCATAAAAAATTAAGATTCCGTCTCGCTGAACAGGTGACTGAAGAGCCATTTGATTTCTGCACAAATTGTTGATCGTACTAAACAACCAATATGGAAGGAATTCTTGCACATATATAATGACTTTGGGAAGCAAAAAAAAAAGAAAAAATTGCATAAGAGTTATCAGGATGTGAATTTAAGTTTCATTTTTAACTATACTACATTCAATAGCAGATTGTGACCTATCTTTTCCATTTGTACAATTGAAGTTTTGACCGATTCACAAGTTGGATACTATGATGCTAAAGTTTCTTTCTCGTAGGTTACTTTAAACAGCTAATAAGGCTTGATCCCTTTGGCAGAGACCAAAGTTCAGTGCTGAGTCACTTAGATTTCCTTACCTTTGGGTAGTTCACAGATGTAAGCTCTTTTGATCCAATTTGGAAGATCATTAAACAGCCCTTTTTTTGTCGGTGGGTAATCCTTTGACATTACCGCTTTATTTCCATCACCAGAAGGCTCGCCATGGGTTGTTTGCCACTTGTCTATGGACAGGGGGCTATTATTCACCCACTTCCAGACTCCGCCCACTTTATTCAGGCCAATGTGCCATTCGTTAGGTTGCCCAATGCAACGCTTTTGAATTTCATCATTGAGGAAGCTCCATTCTGCTTCGGTCTCGATGGAAACAAGGTCACCACCCTTTCGTCTGCAGGTTTCTCGGTTGTCGGTCCATGTTGCGGGTGATTCCGCATCAGAGATAAGGTAACAAGAATTTTGGAAGCAAGGATTGGTTCCCACCGCTATAAATGGAAAATATTTGAAAAAATAAACATCGAATTGGAATGGATGGGTTGTTTACATCACATACAAGGCACAACAGGAAACAGATATTAAACTCATTGTTCACATCGTGTAGTTGCATTTTTAGTGTACAATTAACACACTTAACTCCACTGACCCCTCAATAGAACAAAACAATAGTCAATTTATTAAGTGAAATCAAAATGGGAAGGAAATGGTGTGTTACTGAAAGCTTCTTTCTTAGCCAAACGGTGAGCGTTTAAACAAGTTGATTGCGGAAACGATTTACTGAAGTAAACGAGAAAATATTGTCATAATTAAGCGGGTCCACGATAGATTTGGGGTGAAAAATCGTAAGGTCCTTGAAAATCAGTGATTTTATTCCAACTCGGTAGATTCAAAGTGTGAAATGTCTCCGAGTATCAATTCTTATAAGCAAGGACCAATACGCAAGAATCACATTGAATTGTCCGGGGTACTGGATTTTTGTTGATGAATCAGCAAAATAAGTAATCTGATGGTAAATCAATTTTGATTCAATGTAAGCATGCACAACGAACGTCGCATTACTTTTAGTTATCCGGAATCAATTATAACTTGATTTTTTTTCTTCATTGATGCCCTGGAATAGCTTAACAATGTTTAGTTTTATTTAACACTTTGAATGTTTTAGTATGAATTTGAGCACCAGGGCTTAGTTATACCTTATATATATATAATTACTGCTCAGCGAGAGGAAGCGAAGTTCAAATCAGAAAAGATCGTAAAGTTTCTTGCGACTACAATATTCTTTTCTCTAGTCATTGTCTGCTTACCATTAGCAATGCCTTGAAAGCAAAGAAGTACCATTCCCAAGTTAACTGTGAAGAAAACGTTCGTCATGTCTTCTATCAGATTTTGTGCTGTAAAAAGTCTCTTGGAAATGTTTCTCCTTCTAACGACGTATATGTATGTGGTCTTCAAAGCTTATGTTGTAGACTTGAAAATATCCCTCTGCGTCTAACGATATATGCATGTGTCCACACATGCATAATTTAACTAACTTTTAGTTCTTAAAATTAAGCGTGGGGTCTTATGAAAGGGTTCACTAGATCAACCTGTCGCAAAGAACCTAGAAATCATATTCAGGGCATAGATATGCATAATCAACTTAGTCAGCTGTGCTAAACTGTTGTGCCGTAAAAAATACAGACCAGTTGAGGATTTTAAGCCTCGAATCCCACATTGTCCCTAAAGACAATTTCACATTTGAGTAGATGGTGCGAGATAAAAAAGTTAAAATAATTTGGTTGATGTATTTTTTATCGGCCATCCAAACCGACCGGGCACAATTTGAGTTAAACTAAAACCCAACGCGCTGAAAACTAACCCCACATCCAAAAGAGATCCAGTAATCCCAACTTGCATTTTTTTGCTCTTAATTTGCGATAGCATTTATTTCTGCGGACACTAACATAGTGCTCCTACTTATGGTATCCATTAAAAAAAGGATCATTTCTGATATTCTGCTCTGTCGAAAGTTTTGACTGGTAAAACGTAACTCAGCCGTGTTCAATTTTTTTAATCAAGTCCGAGTGAACGTCAATATATTTACATGTCTTCTTCATTCTCAGCGGTTTCATAAGATGCAAACGGTAGCACAGAATGCTTGATCAGTTTTTTACTTTGCTCTCCACATCCTAAGTGTGTTTAGAAGCAGCTAGCTTGTGCCATGCTTTCAGTTGGACGAGAACCACCAGCCGCTCGGAACAGGTTGAAATGGCATCACATTTAACTTACTATCATCTGTTGCATTGATAAATACTTAGAAAATGGAAAAAGAGCACCGTGTTGTTGACCTTTGCTTGAATTCTCTACATCAAACACAGAATATGATATTTGACAATTAATCGACTGACCATTTGGTGAAATCTTTTAAGAGCTCCACTATCTAATGTTTCAAAGGGAAATGTATGTAGGGGATTGTCAGTAAGAGCTAAGCTGAAAAAAGAGTTCTCGTGAAATTAATACTGTCTAAACTTTTTCTATGTAATAAAAATCATATTTTGAACAGTTTCAATTAACTATTGAAACTTAATAACTGGTATAACAGAAACTGAAATTAATGTAGTGCTAGAGGACTTTCTATGGACTCGAGCCTCTTATCGATAGATATCTGACAAGGTAATAAAACGGTGCTTGAAATGATACTAGTTAGCTAAGAAATTATAGGATACTCTGCTGAAGTCCCCGAAAATCCTAGTTCAACAGAGTAATTTCACCATACTTTTAGATATCTCTTTAAGTGGGAGACTTATCTTCACTAAAAATATAAGGCATGTAGATACCTACATGCATTATATTTACCTCATGGGATAGTCATGTGGGACTCTTCGATAATGAAGAACAAAACTAATGGCAAGAAGAAATTAAGAGGAATGCTTATATTGGTTAAGCCAGAGTCTTTTTGCTGACTGATACTAGTGATACTAATACAATACTAACGAACTACTCAGACTCAGGCCAACTTTGCGATCGAATTGCATAACGATAAGTCCAAGACCAGAAGGATCATAACGAGTGTAACTAGCGTTTTTATCGTGTTGTTCATCAAAAAGAAGGCGGTGGAGCTATACATTTCTGTGGCTCTTGCTGCGTCACTGCTCAAACTCTAATCAAAAAGCTTGTCAATGAACAATAATGGGAAAAACTTCGCCTGTTACGAGGGAATCCCACGCCATATTTTAAGCGAAAAACTGATATGTCCCCTGAACAATAACGTAATCCATGGGATATTTCTGCCCTGATCCTCGCTTGTTAACCGACTGGCTCATAAGTTAGAACATTTCAACGTCAACCTCACATTTTACTTGAGGTCTACATTAGAATTGAGCGACTTCTTTTGGGGACTATATGTTGCTGCCGTGAGAAAAAACATTAAATAGTGCATCTACAAGCTTTTAGACGTCGGAAGACCTCATAGATAATAAGTCATTTTATGGCATGTATCTTTGCTCTGCGAATAAATCTCAAACCCACGCATTCATTTCTCAGAGTACTCGAACGCCCACTTAAGAATCTAACTTAACTATAAATAAGGAGTTAGCTTCTTCGTCCGGTACTCATATCCTAATTTTAACGGGATCAAGAAGAAGCACTTCAAATCACGTAAATAGTCGAGCACACAATGTGGCGTTGGATCGTTTCGTTGATGTTTATCATTGTCTTTGTTCAGGGCACTGCACTAGGTTAAAGATTTTGTTACCCTGTTTTACTTATATTTTCCTATTTTTGAATAGGTTGCTCTCCGGAATAGGTTGATCTGTTGGTCTCCCCGACTCTTAACAAATGATCTTATTTGTGTTGTGTGTTATAATTTCAAACATTGCTGGAAAAGCTAAAAAAAAAAACCTGGCCAAGCGCCCGGTCGCGTGAGATAAGCAAAGCTTTTGTCTTCCCAAAGCGTGTCATCATTGATATCATTCCTTATTCAACAGGAAAGAAACCTAAAGGACGCAAAAACAAAAACGACAACCCTGAAGGTAAGGTAGATCTAGATTCACAGATGTGTTCATGTGATTCAACTGCTTTCATTAATTCTTGAATCATTTGTTTCGTGCAGACAGCCTTAACGTCGTATTGGAAGTGTTTTCTGGCGTACGTGACCCAAGTTGGACGATCCAACAAGGGAACTCAAATTACCAAGAAATCATAGCTTCCTTAAACAGTGCCACCTTGTACGAACCAGATGAGGCGCCTCCAAAACTCGGATACCAAGGATTTGTGGTACAAGAGGTGAAACAAGGACAGAAGCAATCGCAAAAGCTGGTGGTTGGTTCTGAAACAGAGAGCTTACAACTGATGTTACTTCGCAGCAGCCCAGAGGGTAAAATATCGTCCAATGTGAGAAACATCGTGGAGATGGAAATCCGAAATGGAAACGTGTCTGCGATGAGTAGGAGAAGAAAACGATATGCTCCATGGTACGACCCGAGTCATTGGAACGGACCAGCGTATGTGCGGAGAAACAACTGCTATAACTACGCAAGCACGATCCGGAACAACACTTTTGCACAGCCTGGCTTTGGAGCGGGACAGCCATACCCTTTTCTATTTACCGCCGAAGACATGAAACGAGCTACAGAAGCTGATGGATGTGTTTCCCTGGTAGCAAAAAAACACATGTGCGCCCCAAAGGGACCAGAACATCTGATTGCACTGTTTGTCTACATTGGTAAGTAAAGGTGCATCGTTGGATTACAAAATTTGGCAATTGTATTGAACTCTCAATAATTAAATCATGTGCAGCATTTATTTTTTGGTTGAAAGCTCATGCTCTTATAAAGGTAGGCAACCTACCATATTAATACATTACTATTTGTACCATTCTACTTTTCCTATTTTATTCCAGAATTCAACTGAAATCGAAAATCACTTTCGTAATTACCTGGTGTACAAGTACTCTAATCTGTATCCCACAAGAACAAAAACATTTGCAACAAGAAACAAGGAGTGTATGGGTTTCGAACATCACACTTTTTTTAAACAGAGATCACAAACTATATCTATGTATCGTTCGCCTTTATATCGTACTTATACCACGTTTATAAGTTATTTAAAAATACCAGCTCAGTGTTCTTCTCTCTCTTTCCACAGGCGATCCAAATGATTATTTTGATCGTGATTTTCACTTTTACCGATTGGACAATAATGGATACTGGTCTCACAAAGCTGGACAAACTCCTGCTACAAATGTGGATGGAGCAGGAAACCGTATTCGTGACCCAAGAAAAGCTGTAAATGGCTACTTCGATTATAAATTTGTCTCCTTTATGACCATTAATAGAAACAATGTAACCATACAGGGATACTGAATAATATCTGGCAGAATAATTGTCTCGTTACCCGTTGTCCTTTGTAAGTTGCAAAGTATGCTTTCAAGTGATGTTACAACCTGGCTTGCCCAGCTGATAATAAATTGATCACATTTCCAAAAACGATTTATATTTTTTCGTTGTTCTTTCATAACGAAACCTTATTTCAGGGGCCCAAATTAATCATACAGCACGTACAAGAGAAATCAGTCCCTTCCTACAGCATCACGGACTTTCGAATTGGAAATGTCCTAAATGTTGTAAACTAAAGGGAACGCGTACGTAAAGGGGCGTACTTACCGTGGGAATGTACCGCTTTTGGTCGTTTAAAACTTTGGTTTGAATGTTGCTCACGCCGTCGTCTAAGAAATATTTCCTTTAGTTTAGACTATGCAACTTTGCGCTTTCCTAAGATATCTTGAGTTACAGTGCTTATGTTTTAAACAAGGAGAGACATTGACCAGACACAAAAAAGCAGCCAATACAAAATAATCGACCCGGAAATTTGAAGTAACTGGAACCTCGCATACATAAAAAAAATTACGATTTACGAAGTTAATGAACAAATTATGATTTACACTATTAGACCTAAGACATCCTTATAAGACTATTGATCCCGCTTTCTCTTGGGTATTTTACAAACTATAGCCTTTTACTTTATTTATTTTCGCCTTCTTGGTCGTCAAAATTTTAGCTTTATTTTGATGGAAACTCCTGCTTCAATTTTCGTAGGCTCCATTACCAGGAGATGATTTAATACCGCTGTAAAATAAATTGTCAGGCAACTGCTGTTCTGTCTAAAAATTCCACAAGTTGTCCACAGGTTGATAATAGAAAAAAAGGCAAATGAAACATTAAAACTGTAAAAGGAAAATACCACATGGGCCGAAAAAGATACTAGATTGGAAAAAAAAATATAAAAGATGAAATATTCGCCAAGCTCGAAAAAAAACAAAACTAGCATTATTGGGCCTCTTATCCAGTTTGTTAGTAATTCCACGTCCGCCGACTCCAAGTTCCCCTTCGGCGCGAAGTAAAGCAAGATTGAGAATAACCCCTTCAGTTCAGACCCCCTTAAAGATTGTTATCAAATTTACTCGTAGAGATGCGAGAAATGAATTTACGCTAACAGATGAATACTCATTAAAATAAATTGCGGCCAAACACGAAGATTGACGCATTTTAGGCAGTTCATAGAGTTGTACAATTAATTAAAGGAAGAGCTGCAAAGAGTTTTTTCCATGGTGAGACTCCTCATTGCACCTGTTCTGTCGCACTTTGTAATACTTTTCACAATTTTAACAACACTGGGAATGAATTTAAAATGCATTTGAAAGTTTTCGGCTAAGAGGCCGAAGTGTCTCAGATGATGGCCTTCCCAGAGGAGTGAGTAAATCATAACCATTATAATTTCCGAAAAAGAAAATACATTTGAGACAAACATCTCTAGTGGGGACAATGTCTGAAGCAAAAAATCTGGAAATTTCCCAGTTTTTTTCTTTTTTCTTTTTTCTTTTTTTTTTTTTTTTTTTTCAGGGTAAGTGGTTGTTGCTATGGTTATTGTGATCAATTCTGTGATTGGTGGATTTAGCTGAGTGAACTTAGTATGATTGGTTGTAATCTGTCCGATTACAGGTGTCCGATTACAGCCAACGGTCCGACTATACTGTCCGATTACAACTAAACAGAGTGATAAGTGGAATATAAAGCAGCTGATGCACCAATCACATTTGAGGAGATTGTAATGGTTATGATTAAAGGTGCAATTGAAGGGTAAACTATTTGAATTAATTGAATTCAACCAAAAACAGGAAGAGAACGCGAACACCGTCCATGACAATGAAGTTCTGTAAGAAAAGTTCAAGGCAACAAACAAAATATGACGAGTATGCGAGCGGTTTGATGACTGAGATTGATTTGAACAGTTTTCGTTCAAGGATTAATTTATCTGAAAGCCACACTCAACTCTTAGTTTTTGGGTTTTAACGATAGGGAGAAAAAGTTTTCGGTTAAGAGGGGATTCATTTTCAGTAAAATTTTTTATGATTACGGCCTTTAAAATACTGTTACCATATGTCTGTATTGACTTCTCAATTTTTCCAGTTATTATTGAGGAGAGATGCTTTTTTTCAGCTTTCACTTGTAGTGAGCCGAGTCTTTTATCACTTTTAATTCGTCGTGATAGCTGTGTTTTAAATAAGTGCAACTAAAGGTATGAAATCGACATTTGATGTCACACGGAACCGGTTCACTTCCTTATCCATTCATTCATGCATGTTATTCCTGATTTTTTAACGGGATCATTTGCTGTCTTCCGTTTGGATAATTTGCAGTTTTGTTTGAGGATTATTTGCTGCCCTGAGCTGCACTGTACTGATATTTTTCCTTTTTTTCAAAACTTAATCTTGCGAAGCCTTTAATCTTTTTTTATTTCATATGTTACCCGCAAAAGCACAAAATTTTATCATTTGCCAATTTGTTAAGATATTCATCGACTAATCGATATTCAGATGCCTATTTCTAGACTAAATTATTGTAAAGAATATGTTTGGTTTTGTTATGGTTATTTGATGATTATCTTTAATGCGGTCTGATTTTCAAAAGTACTCAAAAGTGCGCCCCATTTCAAGGGAGCAAAAAACACTAGTATTCAAGTCACAAACACTCCAAACTCCGCATTTCATCATTCGTTGGTGATCCTGAAAAATTCATCCAACTTTAAAAAAACTTCCCTACTATAGATCTCTTTGCAAACGTTGTGAGGAAAATAAAATTATGGCAATTTACCTTCAATCGCTGTAACTGATTTACAATTTCCGCTAACTATAATTATAAAGTTATTAGTTTAAATGACAAGGTGAACGACTTTTCTTTTATAAACAAAGAGGGATGGTGGGAAAACGCGAGAGATGTTTGTGACCCACGAGCCTGAGGCGTGTAGTTGACAGACTCTTCCAGGGTGGAAGATATGAATCCGTAGAAAAGCCGAAGACGTTGGTCCCTAGGACGGTAGACGTGTATCCTGAGGTAGCAAGGACTCACCTGCCTCGGAAAATTTAGACGTGCTACTTGTGTTAGGCTTGATGCTATTTATAACAAAACAACTAGAGTAACAGGGTACACACTCTCCCTTATATATCTTTAATTAAGTCGAAGTCGACACTTCGCACCACATCCTAGTATCCACTCTAAGAAGGCTAATACCTAATACAATTCCACAACGTGTCTTTCGGGGCCACTACAGACAAATTGTAAATAAACATTATAAATAGACATAGAGCCAGTTATTCATGGCTAAATACAAAGTGCAACCTAGGAGTTGAACTCGGGGCAACCAAGAACAAAATTAATTCCGTGAGTAGTAGAGTAGAGGGCTTGAACCTTGGACCACCAGATTCATACGTCCAGTCCCCTTAACACTGCCACACTTCCTCCACAAATTATACATATGTTAAAGATAGTTTATTATTTTCATCTTTTACTTATTTATAAGAGATTCATATATTTTAAGAGTCAGTGGTGCAATCATTTCATCCTTTTGAGGTATCAATGTTTGAAGCTAATCATTTTAGGCCAGCAAGTAAACCGTATTACGCGTGTAAGGTTGTTATCATAAATGATGTAACTTAAGTTACCATTGTAAATAGTAAGTATAGTATAAACCAAAAATACAAACAAAGCAATGACTTACCCATTTGTAAGCTTATTAAAAATATTTTCTGACGATGCAGATGTTGTTTTAACACTTGAGCTCAAAAGCCTCGATCATATGACTAGCCCTGATCTGATATAGACTTGATCACGCTTATATTGATGCTAATCATTTCTATAAATAGAAAACTCCATCGTTTTAAGAGTCACAAGCTTGCAAAGTCTCCCTCAGGGCCAAACAGGTAGATAATTACCATTCAAGTGACCGGTTGAGTTGGACGATCAATGACCTAGAAAAAATGTCAGTTGCACGTTCAGACCTCTAGATTTGTGTAGTAGCCTGTGGTAAGTTCAAGGTGGTCTAAATATGCAAAATACTATTGCGCGAAAAAAAACGAGAATCAGACAGAGAGAGTGCACCAGATTTTATATCCGACTTCAGATCAAGATAAGCTTTCTTGAAGACCGTCACAAAACAGCTTTGGACGATTTGAAATCTGAGGGGCTAATTTGCTCCGTGTCGATCGCCCTATTGAACACCAGATAGATAGCCCCTCCAACGTGGACACCCATCTGGATGCTGCGCGCCAGATGGCGCCCAAATCCACTTACCTATTCCCAAGTCATCACAGTCACTCGTTTGGCTGCCGTATGTAACACTCTTGAATCTCACCATGGATGAACTGCCGTTTCTCTTCGGTTTCTATGTAGAACAAGTCATCTCCCATACTTTGGCGTGTTTTCTAGCTGTCCCTTCATTTCTTTCCAGATTCCGAAATTGTGTAGAGGAAATTTTTAAAGTATGGTTTTTCGATTTCTATTTATGAAATCAATCTAAAAAAAAGTAGCAAAAACTATTTCACTGATATCCACAAGGTTATACAATATACTTGCGAAATTTATTGTTTTTATAGCTCTATTGTTGTAATATAAGTTAGCTACAGCCCCTTTTCGATGAAAATTGAATTCATAAAGTATGACTAGAATCTTAGAGAGGATCTTCACTAAATCCAGACTTCTTTTGTTGGACATTTGCAGAAACGTTTTCACCCAAAACATATGATTACACTGTAACCCAAAGTTCGAGCCTTACGGGAAGTTCTGTCCTTTTATGCGCTTAAGACGCCCTATAAATATCACGCACAAATTTCGCACTTAACGAATGCACTAAGGTCACGTATTTTTAGCTTGGGGTGGAAAGCATTGTGGTTTCCTAATGTAGATTTTTATTGCCGAGGTCAGTTTGATATAAAAAAGAACCAATCTCATTGCTGTTCGTCGATACATCAATCTAACTCACAGGCGTACGAGGATCACTAAAGGAGGACGGAAATTGGCAAAGGCCATATACGAAACGAAAGGCGGTAGGTGACACCTACGAATAAACAATTATACAACATTCGTTTCGGATTTAGCGAAATGTGACTCTCGCCTCGCAGCATGGAGGGGATTTGTTACAACAAGTTTTATTTTATGAGGGTTTGTACAAGGAAAAAAGTTTTCGTAATGTTTGGGTTGTCTGAAAATTTGGTTATCCTGTGTTTTATCTATATAACCGTCATCGATTTCAATAGTTAGTTTTACATGTAAAACACACGCATGGATTTTTGTCAATGGTGGACTATCTATAAAAAACCTTAGCGAAATTGACATATCCCAAGGCCTGGACCATAAGCCTCCTTCTCTGTCCCGTTATGATCTCTTAGCGGCGAATGTCAAGGTATCACATTTTACACATGAAAAATAATATGGCTTAATATTTGGATGAATTTGCGGTTGTATTTTAAAATGGATTAAGTATTTCCAAAATATCTTTAGTTCAAGGGACCCTAACGAAAAAGCCTAAGCGAAGCAGAAATGCGCTGCATCAGAGCATAAAAATTTCTGCTTTGACTGTCGCTTTTAGCCAGTTTTCCATGCTCGGGTGCATCAAGGATCGTATTCATTCGAGAAAGTCAATTTTGATTCACTCTGATCTGTAAATTTCTTGAGTACCACCCCCACTGCATGATTTTTGGATGTTCTACGCTTTCTTGAACGCTGCGCTGGGTGCACATTTTTGACGTTAACCGATGAAAACATTTGTTGTCGATGTGTGCCCCACTTTACTGCTGACAGATTAGAGAGTTATAAAAAAGTGCTAAAAATTGATCACGAGAGGATGTCGTTTACAGAGACAAGATTAAAGAGGATTAAGAGAGACATCAATTCTATTTTAAAACATAATTTATTTAACATGAACGTTAAGGATCAAAAAGCAAGTAGGTAAGCAAAGAAAAGCAAGTTACTGATGGGGAATGAATTTGAAGTACAGTTTGAATAATATCCCTTAGAAATCACCAAAGTAGTCGCGTCAATTTTCAAGGTCCACGGGTGCGATATATGATGAAGCTTCAGCAGACATATGAATCTGAGGAATTTTACACATGAACAATTTTTTCCTTTCTCGAGTCTGTCGGAAAAGCGTACAACTAACTACCGTGACTACCAGTTCTTGATAATTTAACAAAATTATTTCAAATTACAAGATCTGGAAAATAGTTCCTAGTTTTTTTACTAATCTCATTACGAGTAGAGCATTCTTAATCGACTCTAACAGGATAGTCTAACCAATATGTGAGTAGGAAGAATAATAAGTAGACAAAATAGCGTCAAACTTAAGATCTTTTCTTTAAACCTGTCTGAAAAGATAATGATACCAGTATGGCGATTCATTTACATAATCTGCTCGGGGGTAAACCAACCATGAAGTGACATACTGAGTAACAGGTTGACTTTATGAAGACTCTTTATTCGGCTTATGCGAAATATTCATTATGTCACTTGTGAGCAGAACACTTTCTGGTATGTTGGCATAAATAGCTAACCAGGGTATTTAATTAAAAACTTCACGGCTCACGTTGGGTAAAAGTGAAAAAGAAGACCATGGGGCGATACATCCCAACAGTTTGGGCGGTTTTCATATCCCTCTGTTTTCTAGGAATTGGTAAAGGTATGCAGAGGGGAAACTTTTCAAAAACTATGGAAATTGGCAGGGTTGCTAAATTGTGTTCATAAAAAAGATAATTTTACATAATACTAAATTTAGGCAGTGGTTTCAAGAAAAAAACCTTAAAAGCTGAAGTAGGTTGTGTTTCATGATATGAAATAGAATATTTCTGTTTAAGTCTTTAAAAGCAAAAAAGGAACTTCAAACTTTAGCAAGCTATTTTACAAGGTTATTTACAGCATATTTGAGTGTGTGGATCGGAAGATCTTAAAATAGCAGATCGGTCCAACTCCTAGTATTCTAAAAAATTGTTCAGTTGCACAGGGGGAAAAACGGCCAAATTCCAAAACGGCCAAATTCCAAAACGGCCAAATTCCAAAACGGCCAAATTCCAAAACGGCCAAATTCCAAAACGGCCAAATTCCAAAACGGCCAAATTCCAAAACGGCCAAATTCCAAAACGGCCAAATTCCAAAACGGCCAAATTCCAAAACGGCCAAATTCCAAAACGGCCAAATTCCAAAACGGCCAAATTCCAAAACGGCCAAATTCCAAAACGGCCAAATTCCAAATCCTTTATGAGCACACGGTAAAAATTTGTAGAACTGTAGGCTTCTTCGTTTACGAATCAAGAAAGATACTCGGGAACTGAAAGAATTATGTCACAATAAATTGATAAGTTGCAGCAGCATATCAGCAGGTGACTTTACTGTAGGGAACCAACACTTAATTTCAACTCGCAAATAGATTTGAGGGGATCAAATCCGCAACGAATTAGTTGTCTTCTAGTTTAATTTACTTTAAGAACTACACCTGTAGGTCAGTTTAGTACCACCCTGTTGATATAACCAGCTGGTTAAAAACAATTGCTTTTGACCTCCGTTTATTATGCCAACCCGTCATCAAAAGCACACATTCATGCTACATACCTCAACTTAATAGAAGTGATATGGATCAGTGAGTTCGGTTAAGAAAATGAACCTTCCGGTAAAAGTTACTTATTCCCCTACAAAAATTTGCATGACCAAGAAGGGGATACTCCACCGCAGTATTCAGTGGTCACCCCAGTAAATAATGCTCGTTTGTTTGATTTTCATCAGGTCAAGAGGCACCTGAGGGCACTGCCAGTGGAAATGGTCCTGAAAGTAGCATACCTCCAGGTATCTCTTAAATCAGCAAAGACTTCAGTAGAAACATTTATAGGAGACATATTGCCTATATAATTTCTCTTTGTTTTAGGTGAAGACGGTTTCATCATAACTTTGGAAGTACTTTCCGGTGTTCCTGACCCACAATGGACGATTCGACAGGATGACGAAAAGTTCAGTGAGGTACAAAACCTTTACAAAAATGCGGAAAAACATAAACCGGAGGAGGCACCAGCAAAGCTCGGATACGAGGGATTTGTAGTACAGGAGGTAAGGAAGGGACATTACCAGCCATTGGTATTGATTGTGGGTCCTGAAACAGAGGAGCTGCAGCTACTCTTACTCCGGACCAGCCCTCCTAATAAGATTTCGACGAGTCTCAACAATATCGTCGAAGGAGAAATTCGGAGTGGAAATGTCAATGCCGTAAAAAGAAGTAGAGCGAAACGTTACGCACCCCCTTATCAGCCCGGAAGATGGAACGACAATGTCCACGTGCTGTTAAACAACTGCTACAACTACGCAAGCACAAACAGGACTGACACCTTTGCACAGCCCGGGAAAGCGACGAGGAAACCGCTTCCGTGGACTTTTACCGGAGATGACGTGAAGAAATCAGCAACGTCGGATGGGTGTGTTTTTGTGAAGGCCAAGAAAACTATGTCTGCTCCTTCTGGTAATGAACACCTTGTGGCTTTAGTTGTTTCCACTAGTAAGTACCTACAACATTACTGACTAATTATCGGTTAGCCTTATAAACGTCGCAAGAATGACTAACCTCGTGGTCCATCTTAGTTATAAAGCTTGCATACTTGCAAACTTACAGAAGCATAAAGATTTTCTCGAGAATGGACATTAGTCTTTAGCACTTTCAGACTTTTCTCGAACGATATTAATGCAACTCGGGTGAAAAGGCTTATGGGAAAAAAGAAGTAAGCAACACGAAACTAAAATAAAATGAAACTCCCGCAAAATCAGTTTTCATGCTGCAAGGGATTTCAAAGGGATGTTTCTCAAAACCTAGTACAGGAAGCCCTAATGCATGAGATTTGTTTCAAAAAGACCCTTTTTATTGTCGTGAGTATGATCAGTTCATATTTACTTTCACAGGGATTGTCAACGATTACCACTGGTACCGACTGGACAATAATGGATACTGGTCTCACAAACCTGGCCGAACCCCTGCCACTGATCGTGACGGGAATGGAGACAGGATACGTGATCCAAGAAAAGCTGCCAATGGTTTCATACCCTATGAATTTGTTTGTTTCATGAAAATCAATAGGTTCACTCTAAAAATCGCTTGAGTTTAAAAAGTATCTGTTAAGAAATCTGATCAATATTACATAAGTGTAACTCAAACTTAAAACTTCAACAATTAGCCCTGAAAAGAAGTAAATAAAATGACTGTTTGAGAACACGAACATCTTTGTCAGTTCAATGTTGTCTTTTGCCGCTTCTTCCTCGTCAGCTCATCACTATTTTTTGTAGTTTTTTAGATAATTATATCTTAACTAGGCTCGCTACAAAAAAAATTTGATTCATTACCCGCACGTTATAATTTTGACAAGATACCATTGCTTTAGAATGGCGAAATAACTCTCGCTTTTTCATTTTGTGTAGCTTTTTGAGTGGGAAACTCCTTATTTTAAGTTATTTAGTGAAATGAAAGCTTTTAAAATACAATTCACTGAAAGCACAAGGGGGTTCCATCTGATGCCTTTTGTATGAGTATAACCAGAGAGAGGATGACCCTAATAAATCGAAAAGTCTAGGTCTTCCTCACTGCCGCTGAAACTCAGGCCAATCCCCTTCGTCAAATTGTATGTGCGCTGATATAAAATCCCCTCTGAAGAAAACTAGTTTTGAAAGCTAAATGAGTTCATTTCTCTTGATGAAACGAAAGAAGCAAACTAATGTTAAAAACACCGACGCATCTGGTTCATTCTAAAATTACTATCTCGAAGTAATGGCTATCTTGGTAATTTAGTGTTAACAACTGGGTTGAAAACGTAAATTAACCACCGTAAAGAGTAAAAAAGCTGACGTTTCGAGCGTTAGCCCTTCGTCAGAGCGATCGCTCTGTCAGCTTTTTTACTCTTTACGGTGGCTAATTTACGTTTTCAACCCAGTTGTTAACACTAAATTACCTGCTATACTCTCCCACCAACGCAGCACCACAGTTTCTTTAGAAACTTACCCCTTTATTCATAATGGCTATCTTGGATTGTTCAGTCGACAAACTTCTTCTACAAATGAAATAAACTGCACGCAAAGGTCTCACGCAGTAAGGACAATATGACGTACACACGATTTCTTAATGTTTCTAATTTCTTCGAAACGATTATCTGTTTTCTAAGCAACAACAAAAAAACACTCCCAACTCAAGAGAAAAGTTTTATAAGCATAACAGATTTTGTTTTTTGCTCGTTGTGGATGCGGTGCGCTTCTCGTAGCATTTAAGACAATTGAACATAACCAGCCTAACGATAAAGGCGGTTGGGCTCGTAGATGATTTTTAGATTATCTAGGAATTGATGATTTCGGGGAGAATAAGCAGAGAGATCTACCGAATCAAGAAGATCAAAACAAAGATATACAATACATCGGAGCATAAGTATTTCTGCCTTGACTTCGACTTGTGGTTAACTTTGCACGCTCGAATAACTCTCGGGGTCTTTCTGTCCACGAACATATAAATCGTTGGTCATTCAAGGAAAAATTTACTTCAACTGACTACAAATGTCCATTGTACCGTGCATTCATTAAGGCTACAGAAAAGTTTAGACAAAGAAAGGTATTTTTGACGTGAATAGATACACAACCCCAAAATCTATCAGTGTTTCACTTAAGCTAAGTGACAGCGAAATAGCCTGAGTCGTGTTAGAATTTATAACAACCTATATGTCACTTGTTAACAGAAAATTTTCAGGAACAAGATTAAGAATGATCCAAATGCTAAAAGCATCATTCCATTGGCCTGACCTGGGTGAAAAATGAACTAAGGATAGCTACAAATGGAACAAACCCATATCAAACGACAACTATAATAGAATCAAACAGTGGTCACTTGATTGTTCAAGATTTGATCCTCGGGAAAATTAAAAGAAAAGAACGTTAAGTTGCATAGCTACAAGTTCTATATGACAGAGCTCTATCTAAGACATGAAACTTGGGTAATTTCAGGGGGAATTTTTCATACCTTTGTTGAGTTGAAAAGCAGTATCACGATTTGTGGAACTCGTACACTTTACACTGCTTTTTAACTAGTTTGAGCTAATTTGTGGTTTCCGGGCCGTACGAAAATGAAAATGAAGATTTAAAATGAATTGTTCTCACCACTTAAATAAAGATCAAAGTTCTCATGACAAGATCAAATATCTTTGAAACAAACTATAAAACTTAACATAGAATTGTACAAATTTTCTTCAAAACCCGTTAACAAAACAAGTGATACCCGGTTGCTGACTCATTAACATAATCTGCTTAGAAGCAAATTGACCATGAAGTAACAAACTGAGAAACAGGTTGACAGATTCTTTATGCGGCTTATTCGAAATATTCATTATGTCACTTGTGAGCAGAAAACTGCTTGGTATATTGACATATATAGATAATCAGTGAATTCCTTTAAGACCAAACTTCTGGGTTCACGTTGGAAGCAAGTGAAACAAGAAGACGATGGGACGATACTTCCAGACAGTTTGGGCGGTTTTCATATCCCTTTGTTTCCTAGGAATTACCAAAGGTATGAAAAGGTGAAAAATTTCAAAGGCGACTGTGGTTCGTAGACTAGTTAAACTGTGTACCTAACGTATTACTTTGTTCATAACTGAAACAGTGGTGTCATTTAAGAACACTCTTAGCTGAATTCTGTGGGGTTTTTTTTAATTGAATGAATACTAAACCATTTAAATGTAAAGAAATAATTGCAAACTCAGACAAGCTGTTTTGAGGTGCTAATACATATGCATATACAGTTCATGAGATGCCATGAATCATAGTGTTTTGGAATTCAAGCAAGTCCAAGTCTAAGTTGTTTACAGATTGCTTTAAATTACTTCTCGGCACAGAAGCATTTCTACCAATCTCGGCCTCTTTGTTAATAGGAAAAAAGAAACTCAAGCTACTCTTAAATACTCTTCTCGTTCTTGATCAGCCTTTTGAACTATCATCATATTAAGAATATTAGTTTTCAATTCACAAATGCGTTACGAAAACACAATCGCATGCTTTTTTCTTCTCCTTAACGATTTAAAAACATATAAAGAAAAACTTTGTTTAGCGCAAAGCCGTATGCATTTCAGTTCTAATTAATCAATATTGCGTTCATTAATTTCAATAACTAAGCTCTCCATATAAATTTTTCAAAAATAAAATTGAGTGGGGTTGCGAATTTGGAGAAGTCGGATTCGTTGAATGTCTTGGCCATTTTTTTTTTTTTTTTTTTTTTTTGCGACTCCGTTACCGACATTGTCCAAAGATTACGAGCTTTGTAAGTCCGTTCTACGCTTTTTTTTTCTGCGCGGGATCAAAACGGGCAATATTGCCCGCTCGAGTAGCCAATCAGAACATGACTCGCTGCACCCTGCTCAGTGGGACCGTCAGCTTTAGAATAAACGGTTATGATGGTGTTACTACTATCATCATAAAAGGACACAATTGATCATTCCTATAAGATAACCGAGTTATTACGTGTTTATTACGCTGTTTGGTTCAATACTTACAAACTGTTCTTGTAATTCATGGAATTTCCTCGTTACACTTTAGCTGGATGGAAGAGTACATTTGAAGTCAGTCATGAAGATTGAGTTCGTCTATCGCAGGGTTCAAACTTCAAAAAACTCAAGAATAATTTGTTTTGGCGTGTGTTAATGAGGAAACTAGCTACAGAGCGCACCACGCACGAAAGGCTCTAAGAAATAGTTCAGTCTTCTTTAATCATCGATGTTTACTATAATTCTACTTTCGTAAGATTTACTTCTCGCACTTCTCTTCCCCAGTCTGACTCTGACTGACTGATTAACTCCGATTTTCTATCTCTGATTTACTCGTACATATTCAGAGTAACTCTGATCGCCTGACCGCGAACTCTATATACCATAAAATATCTTATATCGACCATCAGTAGGCATGCACGGACATGTTGGCCAACAATAACTAAACACTTTCAAAAGAGTCTCATGGATGGATAACAACGCACTTAATGATTCCAATCACACAATTAATCTCTCCCTGCCAAAGCCAAAACAAGAACTTCAGTGTGAATCCAAGGCAAGGTAAGAAGACTGACAAACTTAACACGTCCACTGAAGAAAGTTAGATAAAATAGTAGCTATTAGAAAACTCACCGAAACAACTACGGACGAAGTAAACGCGAAATATAAACGATGATGACTAAATCATACCTAACTAATTTGATCATTCACAACATTATATCGGCCTCAAAATGGTTCAATCAACATATTTTATTTCTATCAGGTGAAAGGGCATTTCAGCGTACCGTAAATGGAAATGGTCCTACAAGTAACATCCCTCCAGGTACTTCTCTACTCTACTGAGATTCAGGTAAATAATTACATAAAGGGAGGATGCATTGCTATGGTAATTCATCTTTATTTTAGGTGAAGATGGTTTCATCGTAACTCTTGCGGTATTTTCCGGCTCTCCAAACCCACAATGGACGATTGGACAGAACGACCCAAACTTCAGTGAAGCGCAAAGGCTTTTCAGAGCTGCGAACAAATACAAACTTGAGGAAGCACCACCAAAGCTTGGATATGAGGGATTTGTCGTGCAGGAGGTGAAGAAGGGGCAATATGAGCCATCGGTACTGATTGTAGGTCCTGAAACAGAGGAGCTACAGAAACTCTTGTTAGGGACTGGCCCTCCTGATAAGGTTTCGACAGCGCTGAACAGAGTCGTTATGAAAGAAATTCAGAGTAAAAATGTCAGACCAGCGAAAAGAAATCGAATGAAACGTTACGCGCCATGGTATCAGCCCAAAAAATGGAACGACGGCATTCATGTGTATTTCAATAACTGTTACAACTACGCAAGCACAATCAGGACAGACACCTTTGCACAACCCGGGAGAAAGTCAAAGTTAACGTTTCCAAGTCCATATAATGGAGAAGACGTAAAAAGATTAGCAGAGGCCGATGGTTGCGTTTTCAAGGAAGCTAAAAAACACATGTGCGCTCCTTCCGGTGATGAACACTTGGCGGCACTTTTTGTTTCCACTGGTAGGTACTTTAAAGCAGTCCTAATATTGTATTGACAATAGCACTGGAAGATGAAAAATGTGATTACCACCCACATGGTTATGAAACGTAAGTGTAGGTAGCTTATGGGGTTTCTCGATAACTTTGGTGGTGAGGGCTACTGGCGAAGGAGACAGAGGTGAGGGTTTCAGCGAACCCTTCATAGTAGGACATTTCGCGAAACCTTTGTAGCGAAAATGAAGCGGCCAAGAGGAACAACAATCGTCTATAGCTGGTATTCTAAGTGGAGAGGAGGGACTATGGCATTTAACATAACAGGATAATGACTCCGGCCATGCAGGATACAAACCCTAACTTTTCCAGATTTAAGGACGCTCCGAACTAAGTTCCATCGCAGCCTTTCTTTGAACTGTCACGCAGCGCTCCCTCATGGGCGTGGCGTGACTTCCCAAAGAATGGCTGCGAAGGAGACTAAACACCTTATGAGTAACTCCTATTACTTACAAGTTGTTAAAGTTATTATGAAATTCATCGCTTTTTATTTCCTTTAGAAAGAGGTCTTGAAGATTACCATTGGTACCGATTGGACAATAATGGATACTGGTCTCACAAACCTGGCGGCACCCCTGCCACTGACCTTGATGGAAATGGAAACAAGATCCGTGATCCAAGAAAAGCTGCCAATGGTTTCATACCCTATAAATTTGTTTGCTTCATGACCATCGACAGAACAACTATTCAAATCGAGTAAATTTCTGCCATGATCCTGATCCGTTTGGTCATTCAATGAATCTAACATAGTCCAGAAATGTACAAACAAATAGTTCTAACAGGTTGAAATAAAAGGATTATTTGTAGAAATAAAATAAATGGCTTTTTTTGTCGTCTCCTACTCAACAGCTCAACAGGTCACAGTTTATGTTTCAGAGAGAGCAGTTTTAATGGTTGTATCCTACTTTGATTCACAGCCTACATGTTGTATAAAGTCTAATTTGGTTGGTCTGTGGCTCAAGCAAATGTCATCCAGCCTTTCTGCTGTTCCCTGCTTCTGTGCTCCTTATAAGCTCGAGGGAATTTAAATCTTGGGATTATTTATTCCTTTCGATACAAGCCAAAGAAAGCCTTCCTTCCGAATTCTGTAACTGAATGTTAGCCTCAGAAACGATTGATTTAACAGAGTTTACTTTAAAACATACAGCTACAACAAATCTTTCGTTGAAACTGACCCTCTTTTTGAAGGAGTGTTTGCCTTGGGAGACAACAATTAAGTATTTTCCAAATTGCATTCGAGTTTAAGGAAGCTTGCTCGAGAAGATGGCCCCTCTCAGAGTGATCAAGAATTATTCTGCAATGTTGCAGATGACGGTCATAAACACGACTGAGAGAGATCATCACATCACATCCGGTAACTGAATATCGAGTGAAAAGATTGTCTAGCATGTACCTTCGAAAAAAATTCCTGATACGGATAGAACAACGAAGTGATATTATGGGTGGCAACCACAACAGGGCCTCTCTTCACTTCCCTATCACAGTATCATGTCACCTTTTGAGTAAATAGTTGAAGGCACTTCAAATTCGCAAATAATCTTCCATTTCTTTTTAGAAAAATATTATGGTTTAAAGTATCGAAGGCTGTACCAAAGTCTAAGAAAAACCCTCATACACCTATATTATTTTATACATATTTCCTAGGAGTATAAACAATTCATGCCATAACTTATGCTGTGGAAATATTCCGCTCGCTTAATACGTATGAAGTTGATAAGGGAGATAATGCTTCTTCAAATAATGTGATGGTTGCTCACAAATTATTTCTTGAAAGATTTGTGTTAGAGCTGAAAGTGTGTAAATCTGGCGATGATTGGAATAATCAAATTTGTTTCCTTTCTTGTCAAAAGTTTTGAAAAGAACCTGAAGTATTTATTGACCAATTTATTGATTGATGTCTATTGTCAAAGCGTCATAAATCTGGTTAGAAGCAAGTTTGACATACTTCTGGGAAATGCCCTCGTCGATTTTTCCACGTTCAGATTTTTAACTTAGTCATGAACCTCGCATTCAGAAATATTGTGGAACATAAAATTATTACGGACGTATAATTGCCACTCGTTGGTAATTTCACTGCCAACGTTTCCCTTGGAAGAATTTCAGAGATACATCCAAACCATGCCTGAATTTGTTTCTCATTATCTATACGAGCGTTTCGTGTCTTACTGACACCCACGTGGGTTATTTCGAAAGTAGACTGATTGAAAGTGCAGTCCCCTAGTGAAATTAGTCATTCGTATTCAGTGCACAACCAGTCAATGGATGACAATTTTCTGTCTTGCATATGCCACGTATACTAGTACAGGTGAAGGAGTTGAAAGGGTTGAACAGAATTCTTTAGGACAAAATTTCGCTAGAGGGGGGAGGGGGGGGCAAAACGACACACGCCTAAGTATCATGATTTAAACAGGACACAGAGCATCATAGATGGGACTTAATGGTCGTAATGAGTCTTACGCTTTTTGCTCTCCAAGGACACTCTAAAGATCAGCACTGAAAGACTGCGAGGCGTCTTTGTTTCACGTAAAGTTAACAATATTGAAAACTTCTTCATCTTAAGTCATGATTAGTTTCAATGAAATGTTACATAAGTGTACAAAAATGATAGCATTTGTTTTTGTCTTAAGAAAGGAACAAAGAAATTGTGGTACCTATTCATTTCCTTCTGTAATGTTTTTGCCTAGGTCTGGAATAACTGTTTTTGGCTTTACCACTACTCTAACTCGACTTTCTTTTCCGATTCGATTACAATACCAAACTAAAGAAACTTTATAACTGGTCACCAGTTCCTTGTAATCGAAGGTATCACATAAAATTTCGAGCGAAGTGCAATTCCGTTGAGTTGAAAGAAAACTTGTGTAATAAAACATCGCACAAAGCACCTAAAAATATATTTTATTTTAAACCGCAACATTGCGTGATGCTAACGTTAGGTGAAATGAAATTGCAGAAGATGACAGATTAGGGCAAAAAGCTGAGGTAACCTGCCATAGATCAGTATTCCACCCAGTGGAAAACAGTATCATTCGTCTCGCGTTACTATGGGAAATTGAATCATGCTCTGACAATGTGCACAGCCATCGCATGAGGATGACTCAGGCTTCCATCTTTTGTAAGGGGGTGTTTTTCTCCGTACAGAGGATATTTCAGCGAAAGTCCACAAAAATATATTTTCAGTAACTTACTTGAGTTCCCCCTATAGGGAGTAATATAAAAGGAAAGGAAAGGCAGTCATATAAAGCAGAACAGCAACAGATATTTTGTCAGATGACACTTAAGAATTATTGTGGACCGTCTGATATTGAAGTTTTGGGATATCAAAGCTGATTGAGTACACTACAAAAACCTTAAATAAATCAATTTGCAGATAAATAGATAAAGCAAAAATATATCTACCAGTTTTAGATGCAAAAGGCTTCATTTTAACTCTGAGGGTTTTTCTGGTCGTCTAAACCCGAAGTGGATGATAAATAAAAATCATCCATCGTACCGAAAAGTGGAAAGTCGTTTGGCAAGTGGGATCACATACCAGCCCAAAAGTGGACCTTCGAAGCTTTGTTGCAGAGGATTTCTTGTGAGAAAGGTAAACACCAAAGGAGGAACTAAGCGTGTTAGTTTTCCAAACACAAAACGTCCTCAGCTGCTGTTACTCCAAACTATCCCTAGGGGTACGAGATCGGACGCGACAAAAGGAGTTGTAGAGAATGGAATCAAAACGGGAACCGTCACAGACGTCGATAAAGATTCCACAAAACGTTTTTCACCGTGGTACAAACCTAAGGAGAGAAACGATCATAAGGCTGAAGAATCAAACAATTGTTACAACTTCGCCAATGACAAGAAAACGAACACTTTTGCACAACCAGGATGAGCAGGAGGTGAACCCCTTGATGACACATTAAATGATGAAGATCTTATACGTTCTGATGGTTTGAACGTTACGCCAAGTCCAAAACACGTGTGTGCACCTGCTGGAAAGAGACATCTGGTGGCTGTATTTATTTACTGGGGTTAATATTACCTTGCTTGGGAAATGCTACGCTAGGGTAAGTGGGCATGTAATGATTCCCCTTTGCTAGAATTAAAGCATTTTAATCGAATATGTTTGAGAGAAACGGCCAAAAATAGAAGAATAATTAGAGGCGTTCTAACATCTTACAGGAAGAGAGGATAAGGCGCCACTGTATCCTCTCTTGCTTACAGATATTAGGTATAAGAGTAAACAAAAAAACACATCCTCGATCTAAAGACAGAACACAAAGAAAATTAAGCTTTAAAAGAATTTATAATACCAGAGGGAAAACGATTCCAATATTAATGCTCATTAGGTTTTTTTCTAATTAATAGAGAAACGGAACTATTCCAAAATGACGTCCGATAATAGTTGGGAGAACTGATTGCCGAAAGTTTGTTCTTAAAGGGGCTGGATATAAGTGCTGTAGCTCAACAATTCTAGCATTTCAATATATTTCCCAGATACCTAACATAAGTCAAAGTTGGAAGATGTCCATAGATAAATTAAAGGGAAAGAGTCAAGCAATACGGGAAATTTCAAGATATCAAGTTAACTATAATAAAGAGTAGTAACGAAGTGGAACGTCTTTAATAATTATAATTGCCTTATTCTACAGACTGATACTGTTGGACAGTGCTGATCATAGATATTATCCCACAGTGCACGTTCATGACAAAGAAGAGAACAAGCAAGCAAACTGTAGTTACCAAACAGAGACAAGCTTCGTCGATCTGATTACAAAAAGAAAAAAAGGAATTAATAGTAATAAGGGTAATATAATCTATAACCAATGAGAGAGTGAGATTTCGCAGTTAACTATAAGGGTATTACCAAATATTGTCAACAAGATAATGATTTGATTTACACCACAATTTTCAGGTTTTCACGCTGTTACGAAAGGTTGTTACAGGAAGTCGTCATGAAGAGAGCCATAAATGAGTTGAGCAGGAAGGCAATTTGTACAGTTATCTTTCCTATGTTCGAATACGTGCACGTGAAAGAACTTGTTGCAGTGAAGAAAATTATTGCAAAGTGGTCTCGTAATAGAAATTAGAAATTTTAATTTTTGGTGCCACAAAAAACTAATTATATTTCCTTGCTTGCTCTCAGAATGGCTCAAGTCACCCTGTTTGCGGGGAAAATTGGGGCGAAAATTGTCTCATTTGTCTAAAAGGGAGAGCTTGAAGTCCTCATGTGTGGTGATCAAGCAGTCCACCCACTCAGCTTGCTTGATAGGTGAAGGGGAAACAACGAATCTTCCACTTCAGATGCACTCAATGCAGGTCAGTCCCTCTGAAAAATTGAAAGGTGTTACGAGTAACTTTAGGGGGATTCGCTCCAAAGTACTCGTTCGTGTTAGGGCACCAAGACTCCTCATCTGGTTTTCTTCTTTACTCTGCTATTTCTTCTGGTTGTACTACGGCAACTAGACAATCTATCAGCTAACTGATCAGGTCCAATACGCGTTCTTAAGTGATTTATTGGTGAATATGTTTAGGTTAGAAGACTGTCGATTTTGAAGAATTAAACCTCTCTGTAAAATTACTTCCCCAAACATTTGCATAAGGTTTCTAGAAGTGAATAACAAAGCACTTGATGTTCCACACGATTAAATGTCGATAGTTGAAAGCAAAAACAACAAACAGGAACTATGTTATTGATCCAAGCCAAGGCGATCAGACAAAACCAAACAGGAACTACGTTGATACTGTTGTTCCTTTGTTGTTCAACGCAAATATACTAAATGTTTATGATCAAAAGAAGATATCCAAGTTCAAAGCTAAACAGCTCGGCGTAACACACTTATCAGTAAAGCAAACTCTGGCGAACTGCCTGAAAAACAAAAATTTGTTTATCAGGAAACGTAAAATGAGGGCAAAATCTACCTCCTGGACAACTAAACTCTAAACATAAGTAAGTACTTTATCTAAAGATTGTTTTCATAAGGCGCCCATTTTTCGAATGTCATTTCTCTTTTTGATTTTTCTTATAATCCAAAGAAGGACTTTCATCTAATTTCTCCTTACAATATCACCCCTGCATCACGCAGTAGGGTCACGAGATATAAGAACATGATCACGAACTGAAGAGATCAAAGAAACTTTTCATTGTTACACAAGCTCTCCTTGTCAGTGCCTTCGGGACTAAATGAAGATTGGTATGGAGAATATGCATACTGATGTTCGTGTATGCACATGCATGCACATGCATAATGTCGTGTATCATGAAGTGGTATAACTCAATTGCTCATAGACTGTCTATTGTTTTTTGTTGCCTAGTGGCCGTTTCACGTTAATCCCTTGCAGTTCCCTGGTCACTAAGACAAACTCTAAAATTGCTCGGTTACCGTTAAGATGCGCGCAACCGAATTCGCAAGTTGCGTGAGGATTTAGATATGAGTGACCGTTGCGTGGCCACTGCTTGAGCCTGAAGATAGGGTTACGAATCAAAACGCCATGTTTTTTACCATATTTGGTGATACTCCTTTGTTCTCGCCCTTCAAGTGGTACGAAAACTGCTCTCGCTCATTGGTTACTGGACATAGTGCCGCTCTATACTACTCGCACTATTTCAAGTGAACAATTCGCACAGTTTAACTATATCAACCAAATTTTGTTATCGGTTCTGGCTACTTAGAGGAGTTCTTTGTTTTACTATTTTTTTTCCCTTTCGTTCAGCTTTCTGGAATTGAGTTGATATTAAACACATAGATTGTTCATTTTGATAAGAATGTTAAGATTCTAATTTCTTAGTCAGTCGTTAATGCTATGTTTTCAGTGTAGGGTATACGTTTTTTGTGCTTGTCGTATATAATACACAATAAAAGCTGCGGTGAAAAAAATTGGGTAAAAACTAGGAAATACTAAGAAAGCTGTTACGTCTCAGTTCCTTCAGCAAAACGTAAGGCATGTTACGTTATTTTTAAAAGTGTCAGCGAACGATTGGTACTAAGTAGCTCTTAGATTTACAACTTAGTAGAAGAACTGAATTACAACCATTGCTGGTGGACTTGTAAATACCTGTAAATGCTGTAAAACTTATAAGTAAAAGAAGGTTCAATATTGAATTTAGCTGTAAGATCTGCGATGTCCCTTTTCTTAAAGATTCTCGGAAACAAAAGGGGTTCTGTATCGAGTCCTCAAGAGTTGCTGTGTCCCTTCAAGGAAATAGTTGCTACATAGCGAATGAAAAGTCAAAGTGACGGGGAAAAAGTCTATCCATAGGTGTTTGTCCATTTACCTTACACATGCTATTGGATTGTTTCCTTCACAGGAGGCGATCTGCTTTTACCAGTGGATAATGATTTCCGTTCTTTCCGCCTGGATAACAATGGCTTCTGGTATTACAAACCCGGACAATCTCCAGCCACTGCCACTGATGGCAGAGGCAACAAAATCTGTGACCCAAGGAAAACCGTGTATGAGCCGCACGAGTTTTTCCGTTTTATGTATGCTGAGAGGTGGAGCACACCATCTGGCAAATTTTTTGTAAGTTTTGCCAGCTGTTGAGACGTTTCGATAGAGAGTTATCGGGCGCTATTATCACAGACCTCAAAATTTAACAAAAAGGTATTTGTGATTTCATCTCACTCCTTCCATTTTGCACAATGACCATTTTACATCTTTGAGGATGTTAAATGAAATTTTTGACAAGATCCTTTTATCATTTGCTCCTTTTCCAAGGTTTTCTAAGTCATGAAAACATAGCTGACCCTGAGATCCAGAAAGTCTTTTTGCAGCATCCAGCATTTTTCTAGATTTTAATAATCTGAACAGAGCTAACACAAATCAAATTTTTTACTTAAAAGGATGACAAAAACCCCAAATTGTTAAAAACGATTGAGGCATTGAAAGTGAAACGTGATATACTTCTGATCTTTGTTACTTGCACTTCTCAATATAGAGATCTTTATGAGCATTTTAATCTAGCAGTTTTTCCCAAGTTTCCTAATCGTTAACCTCTAAAAGCTCTAAGTGTAAAAATACCAGGTATGCACATTAACACAAACTTCAAACTTTATCGCTTTTGTCCCCCCCCCCCCCCCCCCACACAACCTTTCTTATCCTGTGCATACCATCTCTGCAACTCCTAGTTGCGGGAAACAGATACCGGACTTGAAGTGCCGGGAAAAACCAGCTCTGGTGAGGTGTGATCGGCTCCTTATAGAGTATAAAAATGTTTTACGTTTAAACACATAGCCATAGGAGGTGGAAACACAGTCTCCTTTACGGTGAACGTCATCAGCTTTTTACCCGCATATCTTTCGCGTGTACAGCACCAGTACGACACAAGTGTTAGGGAACTACACCTTATTTGTCCTGATCTGTGAATAAGATTCATTGTCTTAAGCTTCCCACTCTTTGTCTCGTTGAAGGAGCCGTAACTGCCACTTTTGGCTTCAAAGCACACAGGTGCGTGGTAAACTTTTTGCCAGTTCCCTTGTATGAAATTTCGTAATAAGAAGTTCTTTAGTGTAAGGTTAGAAAAAGACCTGATAAAAATAAAATATCTATGCTTGGTTGGGATTACGAAGCAGCTGTTTTATTGTTATTTACTAAATTAGAATTTGTTATCAAAATGTTCTGCTTTACAAAACAAAGAGGCAATTTTAAAATAAGTGCTGAAAACAGCTTAAAGAAATGTATTCAATCGTCAAATTTCCACGCACATTTGGACTGTTCATCCTCCAGTTTTTCTAGCTATGATTCATTCAATGAAGTGATCCTGCCAAAATCTCCATTTTACCCCGCAAAATGTGGCACAAACCTGAATATTTATAGTCAGTCGTGCGTGTAGGTTGATGCTATCTCGGTTTCGTAAAAGTATTTCGTTTTAAGTGAGCGAGAGGTTTTATAGGTCTGATGTTCTCAGTTATAAAAATATTTTGACTACTTTTGGTATTCTTGCCTGGTGTCCTGCATTTCTTCAACCTGCCGAATGCGATCCTTGTTTTTCAATATCGCCCCCGCTGAAATGGCTAATTCTTTGCAACTTTTTTGTTACTACAGGGGAACATTACGTGTTTTCTTTCTAGGAATGCAAGACATGCAAGAAAGATCAACTCAGTTTTAATTATCTTCGTAGAAGTTTGTTTCACCGTCAAGTACACAGCATGATTATTTGTAAAACCATTTGTCTGAAGGCTATGGAAATAACATGGCTAAGTTTGATTGCATTGTGTCTAGAAAAAAGTTACCACAGCTACATGCACCTTGTTTAGTTAAACCGTGAAAAGATAAGATAACTTGAAGGGTTTTAATTGGGCTTTGAAAATATTCTGATATTTCAAAATTGAGGCGTCAGTACCGAAACTTATTGCCAGCTAGTTAGCAGAAGATATATTTTCGTTATAAGTGGTGTCTTAGCATATGAAAATAACAATTTTTATTTTCATGTATTTTTTTTTATGGTTAATGGTAATCTTTCCCACTGAATTGGACGAAGTTTTCTCTCAAAATTATACTGTAAAATATTAGAGATCGTAAGGGGTTTAGTGCCAGCGAAGGCAATTCGGCTTTCATCTAATTCAGTTGTAGCTTTCGTTGAGAAACGATTCTATCACCTGCTTAAGTCTCATTGACATGCTTATTTCTTTAATAAATTAGTCTGAGTCGTCTTCGTCACTTTGCTGAACCAGACTTCACGCTTGTTATCAGGGTAATTTTAGTATTATCGACTGGGTTGATAACGAAAATTGGCCACCGTTAAGAGTTTCAGTTTCAGTTTCGAGTGACCAGTTTTCTTTTGAACAGCGTTCCTGTGGTGCAAAACGTGAGGGACAATGAATAATTTGGAAATAATGTCCAGGGAATAATGAATAACGAATGTTTAGCTTCCCTCAGCCCCAAAGTTAATTCAAAGGCCATTGCGCGGCATAATTTATTTACACTACAAAGTACAAATATGTTAATCTTGATAAAAATCTGTAATTTGTTCGATGAAAAAGAACACTATGTAGAAAAACCTTTATGTACATCTAAGCTCTAAATTAAGATGCCATAATTAGAAATTAAGTTCAGGGTCCTATTCTACTTGTTCTAATGCTCAGTATATACAACTGAAACAAGTAAAGCAAGAAAACAAACAAACAAGAAAGCATCAAATGCTCTTCTGAGAGGCGTGTGAGAGACTGTTTACCGAGGAACAGGTCCTAAGTGCTCTGTAGATCTCGCTCAAACGTTCAGTTATAGTTTTGGCTTGAACATATCCAACTTTAAACGAAAACAAAGCTCATGTTGTGTGATGTCTCAACCATGGAAGAACAAATCTTATTGCCCTTCGATCATAGTCCATTCACCGAACGGATATTCGTGAAACTAATATCAGGGTACACCGTTACATTCATTTGCACAAAAAGAGAAATGTGAGCTAATTAGCTCGTAGGATGGGCGTGAAAGAAAAATTGAACGGCCATTATTTACTCTACATCGCAGCAAAATATTTCACTCATTTCATTGATATTTTTCCTTTAAAAACTGTAAGCCTCCGTCCAGTTAACCATTTATTATAACAAAATTAAATGTGTTGGAAAAGCCAAAGAATAGTACGGGTTCACCTATATCATGTGCCTAGATCCTAATTGTGTGATTGACATGTTGTACTGCTTGGCCATACAAGATCTGGGTCAGACGAGGCTCACACATACCAGGCGAACACATCAACACAAGTTTGGCCTGTATTTTCGCCCTCTGAACAATCCATCCAATCCTGTCCATACCATATTTGGAGCTCTTCCTTGCGTGAAACAGATAAGGGGATCAACTAGGTGACTAAATTCAAGCTCCTTCGATTTATGACCAACTCCGAACGGATTGTAAAAGTGTTTTTTGCTGCCACACTGGTGATTGCTTCCAGATTTAAAGGCCATCAAATTTTCCAAAGGTGGAAATAATGATTTTTTATTTCCATTTGTAATAATTGTCATAAAGTAATTGTTGCCGTAGAGTGAATATCTGCAGCCCCAGTAAGATGGCTCGTCAACTCGGTTACAGCGTATGGAACCCGATCTGTGGATCAGCTTCATTGCTTTAATCTGGCCACTCTTTGGGACGTGAAATGTACCATGTTGGTTATCTCGTGCT
Source organism: Pocillopora damicornis (assembly GCF_964200805.1). Classification (NCBI taxonomy): domain Eukaryota; kingdom Metazoa; phylum Cnidaria; class Anthozoa; order Scleractinia; family Pocilloporidae; genus Pocillopora; species Pocillopora damicornis. The sequence goes on along the minus strand of NC_142683.1, from coordinate 9,893,412 downwards.
CCAAAGCACACTGGATCTGTATTCATCTTCTGCCAGTTTCCTGGGATTTTTTGAGAAAAAATGGCCTAACATCATCATCAGTGATAATCTGTCTGTCTGTCTAACTATCTCTCTGTCTATCTAACTATGTCTGTCTGTATGACTGTCAGTCGGACTGTGTGTATTTTTGTCTGTCTGACTGACTGACTGACTGACTGTCTGTCTGAATTTCTGTCTGTCTTTCTGACTGTCTTCCTGACTGTATGGCTCTCTGTTTGTCCGTATGACCGTCCGGTAGTCTGTCTGTCCGTCTGGCTCTCTGTGTATATTTCTGTCTGACTGACTGTCTGTCTGCCTGGCTATAAGTCTGTCTGTCCGTTTGCCTAGCTGTCAGTCCGACTGTATGTCTGTCCCTCTGGCTGTCAGTGTATTTGTCTGTCTGACGGTGTGTCTCTGTCTGTCGCACTGACTGAATGACTAACTGTCTGTCTGTCCGTCTATTTGTCTGTTTGGCTGACTGTTCGTGTGACTGGGTATCTGTCTGTCTCTCTAAGAGACAATGCTCTTCTTTTTCTCTTTTAAGTCTGTTGCTCTAGAATTCTTGCCTTTACAGCGAGCTTTGATCACGTGATCAGTTCCATCTGAGTATATCCAGAAATCTCCATCAGCCATATCCTTTCCTTCACTGGCTTTGATCTCACTGCACGACTCAGCCGGAAGCTCTTGACTAGATCCAAGAGGAACTTCAAGCAAAGGAGTGACATTTATCAGAAACGTAAACTCGACACAAACCCAACTTACTGCTAATCGCCATAAAATCTTAAATCTTACTTCTATACGCTCCGGCTTAGCTTTCAGCATACACTTGTTATCGTCACATCATATCACGCAACAACGATAACAATATTTTTATCAGAATGCGTTCCTTGGTTGAAATTTTTTTTTGGTCGAAGCAGAAGCTTTTTTCTCCAACGAATTAAAACTGATACCCAACAGCTCACGTCTGAAAATATACTTTTTGACTAAAAACAAATTTATTTTTACCCTGGTGTTAGTTATTTTTTCATACGATAACTATGTTCTTATTTTTTCGACATCATCCATTTAAAACAACAGCGTAATAAGATGAACAGCAATGAAACGTCGCTATTGTGATTTAGATGGTCAAGAACTTAAACTGCTGCCCTTACGACAGCGTAAGCTTGTCCGAAATGCCTCACGTTTCCGTCACGTTACATTGTAGCTCATACGAAGGAGGAGGAGGACACAAGCCCAAAGCAATTAGCACGCATCCATCAAGAGCTACACCTGAATTAAGAGAATTATCTACGTGCCCACATTTTATATTCAAATATATTCAGTAACGGAGGAGAAAGAAGAAAGTGGAATCCAAACGTACCCCGGTCACTCAGACGTTTAATGTAGAATCGACTCCGGTCTGGAAGAAAATCCTCTGGTCTTGCTTCTCTTGTTCGGTTATTAAGTTCGCAAACTTTCTCACTAATAAAATAATTGTAGCTCTGACAGGTGAATTCATCGTGACATTTAAAATAGCATTCCTCTGGCAACCCAACCTTTGCTGTTTTAAACGTGTGGCCCTTGAGGAACATTCCAGAAACAGAGTATTCCACTGAATGGCATCGATCGATGGCCTCAGTAAAGGAGATTTGGAAAATCTCAACCACAAGTGATAACCACAAAAATGTCTTCATAGCACCAGGATCTCTGAAAAAACAACAACCACAAAAACCTCTTTGCAAAAAGTATTACTAGTAAATAGCAGTTAAAATGACTCATATTTGACGAGTGAAGCAGTTACACTATATAACGAAGCACAACTGGCCCGATTAAAAAAAAAATGTTATGGGTTTCATTGTTGATTATCTGTGGATCGCACCGGTTTGATATCAATACTCCATCCTGTGGAAAGGACATCCTTAATTTTTTTTCTGCAACGGTTATATTTTTACTGCAAATATCGTTAGACTATTATTGCTTTTTTTCAAATATTTTCGCAGGGAAAAGAAAATAGCTATATTTCATGCTAAACAGCTTTCCACTGCATTTTGTATTTTGAAACAATATAAGCTGAAATTACCAGTATTCTTTGCTTAGTTTCGCAATCACTGATTTAATTCCCCAGAAATCGTAAAACGAATCAACAATTTCCAGTTTCCGTATTTTTAAGTTGTTTCCGAACGCACTGAGGATGTGACAGAATATGTGAAAGAAGCCCTCAGAATGTCTCTTGCGTTTGTAAGCCAACCTTCATTCACTGCAAAGTGGCACCTCGAAAATCGGGACAAATTTCTTTTTCCACCAAAAGTTTCATAGAAAAGTCTAAGGTCCTCCACCAGAATTGGATCCCGTTGTCTGTTGTCTGGATGTAGTTCGATGACGGTAGAAGGCCGCGAATAATATGACATATAACTGTTTTTATTCTCAACGTTAATGGTCTCGCTTTACCGCTTTACCACTGCAACCTCTGCTTCAGTTGTGGGTTACTGTAAGAGTCAATAATTTTTACTGTAGAAAAACTAATAGATGGCGAAGAATATCAGCATCTGCCAGCGAGCTAAGGCAGTTAGCATTTTGAGCTTCTCAAGTACACCGGTTTTGTCAATACAAGTGAGAAAAGCAAAAACCAAAAGGATGGAAAATATTCATCTATTCAGAACTCGGAACTATCCATCAGCCGATGTTTATACGTACCCCGCTGAGACCAACGAAGGGTCAGTAAAGCCAAACAGGATGCTTGAAAGAGTCGGCTTTGCGCCTCTAAGCGACATATGGGGAAAGGAGTAAAAAAAAAAATGTTTGTAACTACTTTGGATTTGTAAAGTGAATAGCATTCTGTGCGCTTTTGATATCTTGGAGTTCTAAAATAAGGTTCATGACGAGAGTCTACAACCCTCGAATTAGGTCTAAACAAATATATATTCTTTTAATTCATGCACTTAAATAAAATCATTGGAGTATTCTGTAGGTTTTTCCTCGAGCTTTCACGTGACATCTATTCAAATGACTGAAAAATCTGAAATTTCGAGCAATTACATATGAATTTGCTTTGCAGCGCCGAAAACTGATGGGATTCACTGAATAAAGTTTCCAAGGAGACTTTGATCTACATTTCGTCCAAATACAGATTGTTGTGTAAATTCTTAATCAACCGAGCTCTGTACTGGATTCAACTCTGTACCTGAGTTTAATACAAAGAAACTTAGAAGGATTGCTCCCAGTCTCTGACCAAAGTGTCCTGCCGTGATAAGTCTCAACGAGAATTTTCTGGCCCTCGATATTTTGTTTATTTTTCTGAAAAATGCATTAGTCCGAGCAGAAAGTATCGATTAATATGAACTTCTCCTTAGCAAGTAATAAAAAAGGGGCATTCCTCATAAACATCATTAAAATGCCTGATACGTTCGATGAAATAGTTACCTTTCTTCCCGTGATAAAGATGCGACGAGGCATACACCTAGTTTCATAAAAACTATGAAAAGCTCACTGATTGTTTACACTGGAAAGTCTTAACTGTTAATAAGCGACAGATCCAGAGCACCCCGCTGTCAGCATAAAAATGAATTGTTGCACTCACTTACTCTTTTTCATCAAACTAGTTCGAATTTTTCGGTTTTTTTTTTTTTGTCTCTTTTTCCCGTTTTAAGGGGAAAAATTTTGATTGAAGAAAGATATTCAGTTCTTCTGCTGCCAGCGTGAGACAAAAGTAAAAATCTGATCCAGAGGGCAGTTAAATCTTCACTGATGATTAGTTTGACATGAAGAACCAACAACACCATCACATTATTCTTAAACTCCGTTTCGATGTACCAGTTTAAACCTAATAACTCGAAGTCTATCTTCCCTGGACAAAAATATGAGAACTATAATGATTACAGCTATCATGTCAGGCGGATTAATTAATGATTTATTGTCCCCGCAGACAAAATTGGTACTGAAGCAGTATACAACAACTTACGTAAAAAGCCAATACCGTTCCGAGTAACAAGAAAGTCACAAATCAATCATCACTGACGTGGTTACGTATAATATTCAAATTGTAAAGTTTCCCTGCTGACACGTAAGGTTTCTGAAATTATCGGAACGTTGAGTCTGCCGACTTTGCAGTTTATCTTTTAAGGGGGCTCCGCATGGAAATGTAGTACACAAATTACCATTTAAAACAATCTATTGAATCTTTAAAAATTTACCTATATTATTTGTTTCGCAAGGAATTATAATTAATCCTTATAGTTCTATAAGTGTAAAATTTAAATTCGGAAGCAAGCTCTGACAGGCGAATAGCGAGTGAAGACTTTCAATAACATGTGTTAAACACAAGTAATAGTTAAGGTTTACGAATGGGTAAATTCGACACATAACTAAATTTATAAATATTTCATGGGGTTCGTCTGGTTAGTAATTTTTGCCGTTAAACGATCTCCTCAAACTTCCTGTTTATTTACAGAGTTTAGCAAATAAGTGTCAGGGGACCAGCTGAGCGCTTGAACATCAGCACACCTTAGAATTTTTTTGAACAAAGCCCACTTTATTTCTCTTCTCGAACTGAAAGGACGACGATCAATGTCTATTTCTCAAACTATCAGTGGCCTCTGAAGCTTCGCCCAAGGACAGGACGGTGCTGAGAATCAGATTGAAAATGGGTGATAAGATGTTTTCCACTTAGACTGACATACATACTATTTTTCCGGAAATGTTGGTTACCACTGCACTTAAGCTTAAAATTTGCTAAAAGCCTGGATTGTCAATAGGAAAATGTCTTTTATCAAGGTTTGATTAAATATCACCGATGTTCAGTTTATTGCTCTCTCTCACTCTCAAAATTTACACGCCTCTTCTTCTTCCTAACCTCTCACCACTTTTTCGGTCTTCCGGGTGATTTTCGCGATTCGGTGGCCAGCTCTTGAACGACGACTGAACGAAGCACCAGCTACGCAGGATTTATATCAGTAAATTGTTTTGGTACCCACAGAGCACGAGAGAGGTTATCAACAGTTCTTTGTAACCCACCCATAATTTCAACGCGATTTTATTAGCCACTATAGCCACGTGATGCTAAATCACCGGGCAGTTATCACACAATAACCCCGTCCACGTCAATATTTGTCCTATGATTATTAACAAGCCATCGGACAAAAAGCCATTTCAAGAGTTCTATCTTTTCATCTCGATTACTTTACACGGAAGAAAACCAACTCCGTGTTGTCCAAGCTGGTCGTGAACACGCATCGGCCATCAGTTCAACACTTTTTTACCGTCAGTTCTAGTGCGATACGAACATCTGGTAAATCGGTTGTTATAATCTATCCATTAATTTTCAGAATTTCACTGTGAGTAAGCAATAACGTTGAGAAATTGAAATATGTTTGAGTAACGATTCTAAAAGCGTGGTTCGTTTCTAACAACAAAGGAAAGCGTTCTCTGTTTCAAACAAAAAAAAGGAAGCGCTGTTCGTTTGGTACCTACTCGTTTCTTACTCACGGACATTTCGTAAGCCTGACAAACTTTTTCCTGGTTTCTAGCAAAGCCATGAAGACTTTGACTACATAGAAATCGATCATATAGTCAGAAAGGCCATATGATCGACAGTAATCGTCGCACTGTAAGGCTTGTTGACGTGGTCTGACTTCATCATCACACTCAATGCAAGGATGAATGCTCATTTTGATCAGTTCGTATTCGTATTGTAGCTAGCTTTACCCTCTTCTTATATACTTTGTTCGGATCAAAATATACATGCGACCGCCAGAGGAAACAGAGCACAACTACATAATTTTTGTTTTTTATTTTGATCCTAAGGGGAATGATGCTATCAGACTACTACTATGAAAAAAGTCACAAGCATAAACAATAGAATGCTACCTTAAAAAAAAAAAATAAATAAAAATTAAAAAAAACACTTACCCTTACGCAAGGCAACAAGTTAATTTTGTTTGTATGTTACTCGCTTTACTTTTTACCGACTTGTCGAACTCGACAATCGACATTCGTTTACCAGGTGTTTTCATCTGTTATTGTTAAGAAAGTCACAAATAGATACAACAGAACTTTACTAGTATGTTACGCTGCATCCATGCATTTGTTGTTATAGAAACGAACAACGCTTCCCTCTGTTGTTAGAAACGAATAACGCTTCGATTCGTTACTCAAACATATTTCAGTGCTGATCATACAATCGATTTCTGTGTAGTCAAAGTCTTCATTGCATTTCAATAAACAAGAGTTTCCCAAGCTTACGAAATGTCTGTGAGTAAGAAAAGAGTACATACCAAACGAACAACGCTTCATTTTTTTGTCAGAAACGGAGAACGCTTCCCTTTTTTGTTAGAAACGAACCACGCTTTTAGAATTTTTACTCAAACATATTTCAATTCCGAGCATACGATCGATTTCTGTGTAGTCAGTCTTCATGGTATTGTTAGAAACCAAAAAAAAGTTTCTCTAGCTTACGAAACGTCCGTGAGTAAGAAACGATTACATACCAAACGAACAACGCTTCATTTTGTTGTTGGAAACGAACAACGTTTCGCTTTGTTGTTAGGAACGAACAACGCTTTAAGAATCTTCATGGTGTTGTCGGAAACAAAGAGCGCTTTAGTGATAAAAAATTTCTCAACGTTATTGCCTATTCACAGTCTGAAATTCTGATCTTTTTAGTATTTGTTTCTTCGGGCGACTTGATTTTTTTTTTCGGGCGACATCACTAAAAATTTCGGGCAACATGACTCTCGGGCGACTCGACCGGTTACCATTGAATCTATACAAAGAAGAGCTTTAAGAATAATATTCATTTTTTCCGCCAATATCAACTGCAGACACTATTTATTTATACTAAATATTGTTGGTTGAAGAAATACAGTTGACAGTTTACCCTCATTGAAGATAATTCTCCGAGGTGGACCAGGAGATAACAGTGGAAAGAAATAAGTCGAATAACTTTGTGTCAATGTTTACTTTATCTAACTTTAACATAACTTTGCAAATATAAAATTTGAATTTTTCTTTCAATAAAATTGCAAATTTATTTTAAAACTGTAAGTCCCCTAACAACTTTATATGTAAATCAACCACTCTTAAAAAATTGTAGCCATCTCACACAGAAGCGCCAGAACCTCACATGAATTAAGTTTCATCTTGATTGAGGTTATCTCTTTTGCAAATATTTCTTTTTTAGTAAATTAAGTCAGGGTCTCCAAGGGGTTTGGCTTAATAAATCATTTATATTTTGTTAATCTAAAAAGTTCATAATTATTCATATCCTAGATTGTAATTTGTCTTTATGTATGATTGTCGAGATGGTGAATTTTGTAAATTCAATTTTTACTGCATGAAGTACATCTGTAGGTTTAGGTAAGCAAATATATAAAAATGCTCTCCAATTTTGCCAAAACGTTTCTGAACAAGGTTTATGATATCATTTTATCACATTTATTATTGATGTAATGTTTAAAAAACGAGCAGGAGTGTTTTATCGGGTTTAAAACCACGAGGCGTAGCCGAGTGGTTTTTGACCCGATAAAACACGTGCTGCGAGTTTTTTGAACGGCTTCAAAAACATTCTTGGAAAAGCGTGTGTCAAGAGAGTTCATAACAATTATGCTTTTGTGAACGTTAGAAATTAGCACACGAAAAGGTCAAACGCAGAGGTTAGCGAAAACGAGTTGGAGTCACCTCTGCCAACTGATCTTGAATTCGAAGTTTCAGATGATGTATTGTCTAATATGCCTTTACCAGATTACTGTACTAATGGAATAGAGAATTTTTCCAGATGTGTATTTCACAACTGTACTATTAATTTGGTGCAAAAGTAAATTTACTGTGTGAAATTTGTTGAAAGAACATTAAATATGTTCCCACCATTTGTTATGTCAGTTTCTGTGTTGATAATTAATTAATATTCATAAGTCACGTGCAGTGTCTTTATATCTGATAAAACACCGCTTACTAATAAGGATGAGGTTTATCGATATAAAGTCACTGCACGTGATGTAGTATCTACCATTTGATAGGTTAATGGGCTTATGAATTATTAATGAGTTTTTGAAGAGCTTGTAAACAACTTCCTTGGAGAGGAGACCACTATGATTGCTATGCACAAATGCCCCCTCTGATGCAGACAGAGGTAGTTTTTTAATTAATGGTCACCAGCCTCTGTTAGGAATCCACTTGTCAACAACTTCATTATCCTTCACAACATAGTATACAGGATGCATGTAGGCTGTGGCACATGCCTGAAAAATCCACAAATAAATGTTACATTCATTTTACAATAATTACTGTGCTTGGTACAATTTTGTCACTTAAACTTACCGAGAAAGTATTGGGTAAACCACACTTAACAAAAATACTCTCCCAAACCTCCTGTTTCAAAAAGCTTGCAAGTAGGTTGTATAGGGGTAAAGAGCAATCCTATTAAAACATTACGTTTCAGCAACATGTCACCATGTCATCAAATGCAAATGAGAAACGATTACCAAAGATAAAGATAGTAAACGAAAATGGGAAGCATGACTTTAAAATGCCAAGAACAAGACCATAGAATAACTAAAGGAAGAGTTTCCTAAAGTGAAGTTTGTCTTAATGTTTAAGGCTGATCTCTATTCTTTAATGAGTGACATCTCATAAACAAGGCACTCAACCTTTCCACAGCATTTCTTTAAGATCTTAAATTGTACATGAATATTATTTGATCTTTAAATGCCATATATATTTTTTCAATAAATTCAACTTCATCATGTCTTTCAGAAATAACACATAAATGTGTTTAATACAAAACATAAGGATGATATATACTATAGCTCACTTTGAGGTCTAACATTAATTCGCTTGTGATTCTTTTGTTGTGCATATAGATGACTAACACAGATTATACTCACATGAAAGGGAATTATCCTTAAGAATGACCCAATTGGATAGAGCAACAAATTTAAAGGCCCTTCCACTGCTTGCACTGTGCTAATTTCTTGAGTCATTTTGACAAGTCTGCAATTAAAGAAACATATTTGATAGTGAGAATGCTATATACAAATTCTACAAGTTTAAATTTCTCCCTCCTCTTGAAAATGGAAAATTTGAAATGACAAACAAATTGTTTTTTTGCTTCTTCCATATTTCTTATTTTGAAGAAATATGTTTTTCCAGATAGCTTGTTTCAAGCTCATTGATAGAGATTGCAACTGGTGTGGCCATATTTGCATTACCCCGCAGGAAACACCCACATAAAGCCTGTGAAGGTTGATCTACAATAGACCTATGCCTCTAAGAAAAGTCTACAAGGATTTTTATCCGTGTAAAATGTACAAAATGTATTTTTCAACCACCACCATCACCAAGGCTAAAAATTAACTTCAGTGCTTGGTGGCCAGTCGGGCCAGTTTCCTTGAATTCTTAGTGGCCCATCCCAAAATGAAGGAGCCCTCAATTTCCTCTAGTTTAAAATGAAAAACTTCACATACTTTACATTGTAACTTTTCGAAATTCTGTGGCATAGTTGCACATCAGGTGTTCAAATGTTAACTTTTGGTGGCCCTTGTCAGTTCTAATTCGCCACTGGCAATCATGCAACCACCAATTTTTTTAGCCCTGCATCACCCCCACCCCCACCCCCTTCCCCTTCCCCTTCCCCTTCCCCTTCCCCTTCCCCTTCCCCTTCCCCTTCCCCTTCCCCTTCCCCTTCCCCTTCCCCTTCCCCTTCCCCTTCCCCTTCCCCTTCCCCTTCCCCTTCCCCTTCCCCTTCCCCTTCCCCTTCCCCTTCCCCTTCCCCTTCCCCTTCCCCTTCCCCTTCCCCTTCCCCTTCCCCTTCCCCTTCCCCTTCCCCTTCCCCTTCCCCTTCCCCTTCCCCTTCCCCTTCCCCTTCCCCTTCCCCTTCCCCTTCCCCTTCCCCTTCCCCTTCCCCTTCCCCTTCCCCTTCCCCTTCCCCTTCCCCTTCCCCTTCCCCTTCCCCTTCCCCTTCCCCTTCCCCTTCCCCTTCCCCTTCCCCTTCCCCTTCCCCTTCCCCTTCCCCTTCCCCTTCCCCTTCCCCTTCCCCTTCCCCTTCCCCTTCCCCTTCCCCTTCCCCTTCCCCTTCCCCTTCCCCTTCCCCTTCCCCTTCCCCTTCCCCTTCCCCTTCCCCTTCCCCTTCCCCTTCCCCTTCCCCTTCCCCTTCCCCTTCCCCTTCCCCTTCCCCTTCCCCTTCCCCTTCCCCTTCCCCTTCCCCTTCCCCTTCCCCTTCCCCTTCCCCTTCCCCTTCCCCTTCCCCTTCCCCTTCCCCTTCCCCTTCCCCTTCCCCTTCCCCTTCCCCTTCCCCTTCCCCTTCCCCTTCCCCTTCCCCTTCCCCTTCCCCTTCCCCTTCCCCTTCCCCTTCCCCTTCCCCTTCCCCTTCCCCTTCCCCTTCCCCTTCCCCTTCCCCTTCCCCTTCCCCTTCCCCTTCCCCTTCCCCTTCCCCTTCCCCTTCCCCTTCCCCTTCCCCTTCCCCTTCCCCTTCCCCTTCCCCTTCCCCTTCCCCTTCCCCTTCCCCTTCCCCTTCCCCTTCCCCTTCCCCTTCCCCTTCCCTTCCCCTTCCCCTTCCCCTTCCCCCCCCTCACACAGCCTGCAGCTGTGGGGAGGAGTGTTGTGACAGTCATTGTTTTGTAACAGTTGTACCTTTTCAAGCCAACTTTGTCACCACAGAGACTATGTTCAGAAAACAGTGCTTTATGGCTCAAACAAAACACACATACTTAAGATTTGGATGTCCTTCAAAGTAACAAAATCCTGTTTTGAGTTTCCCAAGGCTATCATGGGACAACCCAGTCCAGCCACAGTCAATCAAAATTTGTTCCCTATCAGGGTAGTGTCCAATCACTCTTGTCAAGACTCGCACTGCAATATCATTCAGATCACATGATCCAGTCAGGTACTGCTGATAGTCTGAAGAACAAAAGTGTGAATAACTGATTGTTCTTCAGAATCCAGCTGCATTTTTACCAAAGAGGGAAAAAAATAAGTTGTAATTTTATAGTGACAGTTAAGTATAATACTTCTTTAAAAGACATAAAAAAATGTACTAATTAAAACAAAAAAGTGAATTCACCAACCATAGAATACATAATTTCCTGGATGAAACTCATTAATTCCTTCAACATCATCTGGAGGTTTAGAGCAGGATGGAGTTGCTCCTATTGCCACAGTAGGAAATTCGATACCAGCTTGTTTAAGTCTACAATGAAAGTAAAATAAAGAGTAAATTAAAATAACTCTTTAACAGCTGTTTATTTGTTTTATGGGTAACTGGCTAAGTTGTCCTAAGGTCATCTCACCCGAAGTCACCTTTTTACAGAACATTACTCAATTGTCACCCGAAATTTCAGTCATGTCGCCAGAAATTAAATGTCGAGTCTCTGGAAGAAACAATTACTTAAAAGATCAGACTTACAGATTGTGAATAGGCTATAAAATTGTTTATTCTAAGAACAAAATAGAGCATTGTTAGTATGGTACATACTCATTTTGTGTTAACGGAGTTTTCATAAACTTGAGAAACTTTATTATACAGGCAGTTTTGGTTTCTAACCACATCATGAAGACTTAGACTAAACAGAAATTGCTAATGTGGTCAGAATTGAAATATGTCTGAGTAACAACTCAAAAAGCATTGTTCCTTTCTATAAGAACAATATGCAGCATTACACTGTCTGTTTGGTATTCACTCATTTCATACCCATGGATGTTTCTTACTCTGTCTATTCATACCCAATGTGAATTGGTTTGCTCCAAACCCCAAACACTCAGTCTGTTATTTATACTTGTGACTTTTTCAACAATAGTAGTCCAGCTTGTATTGAATGTGGCAATTGAGTTAGACCATGCCAACAGGCCCTACAGTGGCACCAATGCAGTCTTTGGCAGTATCATACCTGTGAGTTTGGCATGGACCAAAGAACATACCGTTTGGCCACCATAAAAGGGTGAATAGACTGGCAATGTGTTGCTTGTTTAATCACAGCCTAAAACCCATCGGACCAAATTTCTAAAAATTTGGGTGACATGACTCAGGTCCCAGGGGGACATGACTTCAGGTGAAATAACTTCAAGTGACTTGATAATAGACTGTGTTACATACAGTGAAAAACTAGTAATGGACCAAAATTGCAACTCAAAATCAAAATTCAAAAGTTTTGTGGGCTGCTTCACAGAAAGATCATCAAGCACACTGTCAATCTTCAGAAGTTTGCCAAGAATTTTTAATTACTACCCTTACAGGTCACCATACTCTTATTAAAATAAGAAAGTTAACATTTAAACCAAAAAAAATATCTTGCCAAACACCATCTATCAGCAACATATTTACAGAAGGAGGTTTTGAAGCAGGCAATTGAACATTACCCACAGATACAAGTACTCTGTCCCTACCATTCACAATGGTAAGAAATGTGATCCAATTCAGTTATACCTTACAATAGAGAATGTGCAAGCACAATATATAGTTAAAAAGCCTCAGAACACCAGCAGTCTCACCTGTGTGAAAATATGTTAAGTCTCTTGAATGTTTCACTAGCAGTTTGTTTTATTTCATCTTCACCCTGACAATTGTAAGAATTCCCTTCATGGATATAGAGCCCTTTGAATGTCACACAACTCTTGGAGGAAATCTCCTTGGCCATGTCAACACTTTGAGGATCATCATACCACACACCAGCTGAAACATGCATATTTGAGAACACAAACAGCATTAAAGGAATTTAGGAAGATTAAATCATAGTAGATATATCTTGTAGAAAAATTACCTTAACCCTTCCTCTCCCACAACTGATGAACATGTTATATCTCCCTATAATGAATCCAGCAAACAGGTAACAAGAACACTCAAACTTATCTCGTAGAAGTTGTTACTTTTATTTTAACTAGCTTATGAGGAAATGTGCCGCAGCTAAAAGGGGGAATTAACAATTTGATCTTGGGTGTTAAAAAGGGTTCAGCCAAGAGAAAACCAAAATCTAAAAAAAAACATTTACAATTATTTCTACATTATGATTTAAAGAACATTAACTATAACTGAAGTTAATAATGCAATTTACTTCCTTGATGTACACAGTCAGGTTAATAGTAGATGAAGAATAGAAAGACTGATTTTAATGCTTATGAGGAAACATCAAAGAAGAGAAGGATTATTGTGCCTTTGCCTCAAGTTAATCAGCTCAGAGATCAGAGATGTCTCTCTCGTGATCTAAATCACAATTGTGTGATGGCATACAGCACTACTTATTTGAGACTGGGTGCTTATTAACTTTTCTTACCTTCAAGTTAAGTACTTATTCAAGGTTTGGTGTTTTATACAACATAACAGCTGGGCAACTCCTTCAAAAGACTTGCCTTATCCTGAACTGTTTTTATCTATTTCACACAAATAAGAACTCAGGCCCCTTACAATAACATGTCATATTTTTCTTTATCCACAAATATGCTTTTCAGAGAAGCCACAGCTACATTGTAATTATTTAAATAAATGACAGTCTTCTTTTAAAATTGTAATTTAAAAGAGCTTGCATTTTCATTTTAACACTGGTTAATATATACTGTCTTTGCACCTGGGCAAGTTAACTTACCTCTGTTGTATCCACAGTTAACTTTTAGGAACACTGACCACTTTTTCCCCTCAGGAAGTGGATAAACAACAAGTGAATCAAGAATCACATAATTATCAACCAACACATGGAACTTCTCGAGACGTGACAAAAGCTGGGCAGCCTGTGAGACCTTGTCAGGAGAAAGTGGATAAGCATAAGTGATGTCATCATAGCCTCCATTGGAATAAAATTCTGCTTCTGCTAAAGTTGACACTGATATGCATCTTTTTGTTCCTGCAGTCATGTACTCTCCTGCTTCCCTAAGTGTAACAAAAATACTATTAATAATTAAGGATCATTGCACAAAAATACTATAATTATGGATCATTTCACAAAAATACTGTAATTATGGATCATTTCACAAAAATATTGCCCTCTCCCAACCTAATCAGACAGGGACCTACCTTGGGTTTGACAGTAAAATTAGCTGTTCACAGGGCTGTGCACTGATTGCTTTTTCGGTTGTTGGTTCTTGCCTTAGATAATTTTAGTGGAGGACCATTATGGCATGTTTCTTGGGGGCAGGTTGGAAAGCTGTTGTATGTATGTGATTGTATATCCAATTAGTGCTACCATTGTACTGTTGGGTATTAGCTTTAATTTTGTAGAAAACCTGTAAATTGGCCATACAGCTAGGCATTTTGTCTAGGTTAAATTAAGTTACCTTCTTTTATCTTAATTATGGGTAGGTTTTTACTAATGACCCTGAATTTTAACTTTTTTATGATACATTTTATCTTGAATCATAATTCCCCCTGATAAAAATGTACTTCACAGGTCATCTTTTGGTAATTAAGGGACTACTGTAAAACACGACTGTGCTTATCATGATAAGCGTTATGCCAGACGAGGTGGAGTAGTAAACACTGAATCTATCCCCTTTCTTAAGGACGTGACTGGAAGTCTGAACCATTACCATTTTCAAGAAAATGTGAGTCGAAAATAGGCATATTGCTGTAAGAGTCTTAGAGAAGACAGAATTCTTTCGGGGAAAAAATTGGCTAAGTGTGTAAATACTCTGCGATAGATGGCCCAAGGTTACTTCTCAATAAACGTGGAAAAGCTTATTTGATTACCGTCCGAGACAATGAATTTTTCTTTCTGAATCTTTTTAACCGAATTTTGGAACTTACAACGTTCTGTGAGTCTTCATATTTGTACGAAGCTCAACTCCAAGACCTTTACATCTATCTATCATGGCTTTACAATTGCTCTGAACTGTTTTTAGGTCAATCATAAACGCTGGTGTACGTAAGTCCGTAATTTTTAGTCTGTCCGCCATATTGCCTTCATGGGTCATCTCCAGGCGCCACGCAGACAATATCTGCATAAGACTGGATTTGATTATGGATTAGTTGTCATAGTTACAAGTTACACTGAGACTAGAAAATGGCGAAGTTGTATTCACCAAGGCATTTGAGGTGTTTTTGAGATTTTCTCTCTCGGGATTTATTCGACAACACATGTTTAGTATTTAATTGGAGATCTTTCTCCTCTCCGCATTTAAGAAATATTGACGGTTTTTTTTTAAAAAAACGATCAGGTTTATGATGAGCAAGGGATAATCAACTTCTCCACGATGGATGTTCAACCCCAGGTACGCAGTTTGTACCGTCTTGTTTTGTTGTATTCTCACAAAAGACACATTCCTTAGACTCACTTGTGCGTTCTGCTAGAGCAACTATGCTTCTTTTTGTTGGTAAGACTAGGTCTTTTTGGGACAAATGGTGGACTGTTACACAATTTAAAATCGTGCCGGTAGAAAATTTTCAGACAATTTGATTTGAGTCACAATTTACAGCCTTCAACCCTGAATAAGCAAGGATTATGGTAGCTCAAGAGTATCAATATCTTCGCTCTTTGTTTTCAAGAACTAGTGGAAAATAGCCAGTCCAGAGATTACACCAATTACTGTTTCTTCTGCATTGGCGAAACAAAAAGGTTTTGGTAATTATAAAATGACAAATTTTAAGTTAGGCTTCTTAACTTAAAAGTGATTTGGTTCACAGTTTTCGTCTGGCCAAGTCAAGGGTCGGAATCCTCATTCACCAGTAAGATTTCTTCCTCAGTTACCCGAGGTAAGCTTAATAAAACGCAATGATCATTATCATGTACATGACTTAATTTCTATTGTAAATACAGAACGACTACTGTTGAGTTTCTTGCTTAACTTTAAGCTGCATTGATTTCGTTTCGCTAAAGAAAACAGCATGAAAATTAATACTGTTAAGAAGAAAGTGACAAAGTAAAGGACAAAGAAAACGAGAAATGCAATTGCTGGCATGATGGCAAAAACACAGCAATGTGTTGATCCAAGGTGATCAACATGGTTACCTTCTCTGCAGTACTTATTCTAACGGTTAGGTATCTCTCAGAGGTACCTTCATGTAGATGTACACTAATATTATATAATATTATAACTAATATTTTGATGGCATTCATGGTGTTTCTTGATTATTTTCAGACTCGCAGTAAGCCAGCATGGCAACAGACTGCACCATCTTTTCAGCTAAGTCCTAACAAAAGACTTGCAGCTGATGCAGAGGAAGAAAGTCGTGCATTAGGTAAGTTCCAAAATTATATTTGAATAGTTAAGTTACTCAGCAGTGTTCAAGTCTAGATTTTGCTGAAGTTACTGTAAGGAAAGCTTCGAGCCAGACAATGAAGGGATGTAAAGCTACATAATTGTAAGATCAGAAGGTGTTTGACTTTGGATCCTATTCCCAAGTTCCAAATTTAACTTTTTGACTGCTGCATTACCAATCACACGTTATGGTCTGGAGTTGTAACCTGATAATGGACAAGTATTAAGTTCAGAGTCACATTAATGAATTTGTGAATAAATCAATGATATTCATAATAAACATCAACAACAATCTCAAATCCGAAAGAGAAACTTTTTTTATGTACATGATTACTTATTCAGGATATTTAGCAAACTACACAGTAGGCTAAGACTTTTTTTGGTGTGGGGAGGACTCTGGAGTAATCTAAATCAGTTAGCTTTCATGTGAATGATATTAACCTTAAAACAACACTTTTTTTCCACTGGTCCAATTTGTCTATGCTAATGATAATAGGTTTTGGCAAAAAAGCAAAACACTTACGCAGCAAGACTTGGGATGCTGCAAATGGAAAAACAACCCCCCAACCACCCAGTCCTCCTCCAGGCACAAATGGCAGAAAGGGAGGTACTTCATATGCTGTTAAGAAGGACAGGGAATCATTCCGTAGTGCTCTGGTCAACATCATCATGTAAGTATGGTGCTACAGTTAAAAGATGATGGGAACAATTGTCAATTTTACAACAATGCATGAATACACATGTATAGCAAAAACCTTTGACTTAAATAACTTACCAGTTACTTCCCTTATTTTTATTACTATTTTTAAATTACTTGGATAGATCCTGCAGCAATTTGTAGTTTGTAGTTTCTAAGTTATTTGGATAGATCCTGCAGCAATTTGTAGTTGCTTTCATATTTCCTTTGCAAAAATTATCAATATACCACAAGAACTGAAAGGTCAATGAAAACTTGCTTACTGTTTTACAGGCAGAATGAGGGTACAGCTCTAGCACGTCCATCCTCTGCAGGAGAACTCCCTCCCCTGGAGAGAACTGGCTCCCCAACTGGGGCTGAAAAAGATATTTTGGTGAGGCTCCATCACAATTCATTATTTTGATGTTATTGGAAATAAGAGTGGTTGTGTTGTTGTTATTGTGGTGGTGTTCTGTACCCCTGGCAAGAGGAGCTTTAAAGGCACTTAATTTATTGATCATTTACTTCATTTATTGATTTTTAGGGAAAAAAAAAAACAAAGAAACAAAATTTTTTTAAGTTTGCAAAACATGTTTTGACATTATTAATGTCATCTTCAGTTACAAATTGTACTTAGCACAATTTGAATTTGCACTTACACTATAACAGTATGTCATGAAATTACAATTTTAGCGAAAATAATAGAAATTGGTGTAGGTGTACTTTTCTTTATGGATCAGAACAAGATGATTACATCATATTTGAGATAATATAACTTTCTACATAAATATTCAAAAACTTATTCAGTTAAATTGTTCATTAGATCACATTCAGCACTTACATTTCCTCAAAAGCTTCACGATTACATGTCAACATGGATCCTCAGTAGCTTTACACTAAACTGATCGCTAATCTAACCATCCTCATTTCAATTCTATAGCGGTACTACTACTATATTCACCATGGAATAGACACAGAACATGTGGCACCTATGGAAGATTCTTGGCTTGACCATGTTTTGCAACTTGTTCCTCAAAGTTTGAAGGTAAATGTTAGGGATTGTCTTCATTTCTCAATCATGTTCTGTGTTTCTGTTTGTATCTATTAGATTAATACATTTGATAAGGTCAATCTATAAGATTAATTTAGTTGTATAAGAAATTCTATGTCATTACTTTAAAACTATAATAGGAACATAAAACAGCATTTATTTAAAACCTAATGCAATAACTAAATTATCAGTCACCTCTTGAATCAAAGATATATACACTTGTTCAACCATGTATTCCATGCAAATTATCATTGGGATAAAGTGTTAATGCTATGAACAACCTTTAAAAAAGTAATCTGATTAGATCCTGTTTTGGACAAGTCTGTACTATATACACTGTTCAAAACAAATTAATACACCATTGTACATTTTCCAAAAATCATTTTAATAAATAGACATGGTATACAGAAATGTTTGATGCATAGAAGCAATTTAGGTGCACTAATTAAGTTTTAATAGCTTGCGTATCATAATTCTTTTAAGTCAATTGGCATATCATTTGATAATTGCAGCAGCTTTAGACTCCATTACTTACCTTAAGTAATATTTTGCTTGTATGATTTCAGGATGGGTTTGACTTGTGTATAGAAAATCTTTCAGATGAAATGAGAGAAGATTATTTACTCAGTGTCAAAAAGGCTATTGGTATGTACACAAATCTGTTTTCCTTTTCGAAGGCAATTTCCTGTGATTCTGTCATACAAAAAAAAGCTGTAATTGATTTATTTAATATGCTGTGGAAGTTTGTTTTAATGATTGAGGCACTCAGCAGGGTACCCTGTGGCCACCTTCATCATTCCTTCAACGTAGTCTCTTCCTGGTTATGTCAATTAAAGTTCAATTCGTGGTCACATACAGTATAACATTCAATACATTTGTTCAGAATTGTGTTTTTAACGTCCAGTCAATTTCATTGTGGAATTAAATTTGATGTTGCATATAATTAATATTAGAGTTTATATGGAAAGTAGGTGTAATCTTTGGTTCCAAGTTAAAAACCCCTCGGCCAGGTTGTTCAAAAGGGGGTTAACGTTAATCTAGGATTAACAGTTAACCTTGGCTTTAAATTCTCGTGTAGATGAACGTAAACTAGAGATAAGGTTTTGCAGGAGTTCATCTCAATATGACTTGAAACTAGCTGGGAGAATGCAAAAGAAAAATATCCCTTTGCAAAGGTATTAAAAATTTACTTCAACCCTTGGCTAGGTTAATGGTGTTTTGAACAACCCAGCCCTTATGCTTAGTAACCTTAAAAGATTTGTTGCTGGTACACATTTAAAAAATAAACTAAGATATTAAACACATTTTCTAAATTAACCTTCCGCTACCATTAAATACACTACCTCAAAAAGATAATATTTAGCAGAGGTTGTGTATTTAAATTTTAGATTGAAGTATTTTTAGTACTTTACTAAGTAATTGTCCTATCCAGCAGTATGGTGGGTTAATGGTGTGCGTGTCTTTTTTCTTTTTATCTTTTTCTTAATATACAGTTGACTTTGTGCTCAAAGATCCTCGAGAAAAAGATGATGATAAAAAAGAGGAAGTTTTAGAACACAAGAAAGAGTGAGTCCATGCATTGATGTTGTATTAGAACTTTTATTAATGTATTAGGTATTCAATTTGATTTTAAACTGCTTTAAAAAATTTCTAATTGAATACTGATGATACATATTGGACTATTAATACCTCTAGCAGACATCTTCAGTGATTGAACCTAATGCAGACTACAATGTACCTTATTTTTCCCTACTTCTTTTTTTTTCTGATGAATTGAACTATTGAGTACTTTCCCAAGCCTTTTTCCTCCTAGTGAATCTCTTTCTTACTTACTAATTTGCAAATGAAAGTGAAATGTGATCATCGCAGTAAATTTTCCAATTTAAGCAATTGGAAAGAAGAAGCCTGAAAAAAAAAAAAAAAAAAAAATCAGGGCTTCAACGGGATTCGAACCCGTGACCTCCGCGATACCGGTGCGATGCTCTACCAACTGAGCTATGAAGCCACACATTGGGAGCGAGGTCAATTTATTGAGTTCATATCTTCCCATGCAGTGAAATGATTTCATTTGAGTTCATATCTTCCCATGCAGTGAAATGATTTCATTTCACTGCACGGGAAGATATGAACTCAATAAATTGACCTCGCTCCCAATGTGTGGCTTCATAGCTCAGTTGGTAGAGCATCGCACCGGTATCGCAGAGGTCACGGGTTCAAATCCCGTTGAAGCCCTGATTTTTTTTTTCAGGTTTCTTCTTTCCAATTGCTTAAATTGGAAAATTTACTGCGATGATCACATTTCACTTTCATCTACAACCGCAGTACAAATATGAATTATTTCATATAAAACTTCACATAATTTGCAAATGCTATTGAGATATGCATTGAATGCTTTGATTTCCTGCTGTTAAACATTTCCATTAAGTGCTTCACTCATGTACACATTCAATAGTTTCAAAGTGTGGATTTTGCTTTTACAACTCAGCTCTTATTTTGTTTAACATTCTTTATAATACATGTAAGTATTTTAACAAACAATAACAATTAGCTCTCAGACTGTTTGATACTAAAAACAGTTTGGAATACTTACATGATGATAAACAATTTTTCTTACACATGCATGCGCATAATACTGATGTGTTGTCTCAATGTAGGTTGATGCAGGTTCCCAAACCTTGGTACAGATCATATGTCACTGCTAAGGCAGCCATGCAGCAGGACCTGTTTGGAACCAATCCTACCATGGCAGCAGTGCTGGACTTGTGGCACAAGACTTTTGGGTAATGTATTGTTATTGATTTTACTCTAGCTTGCAGTGATATCCTTATGGATATTTACAAGTGTGCCCTGTACACAAGTATTGTGTAAATTATTCTTGTTGTATTTTGATTGTTAGACATTTCTTATGTTGCTGTACTTTTAGCCATATTGATCACTATGCATTATTAATGTAATGATTATGGTATGTTTTCTTGTAGTAATTTGAGGCTTGTGGATATTCACGAAATTCAGCTACGGCCTGAGGCTTTGGAGCTTGCCATGTTTCAGAATGTTGTAATGAGACACATAGAGATTGCCAAGGAAACACTTTTGAAAAAGTACTATTTTTTCTCTTTTTTTCTAATTTAATCTTGTCTCCATGCTATTTGATGTCGTGCTAATTATTATATCTTGTTCTTAATTGTAGAAGCACAGCATGGATAATGCTGTAAAAATATTGATATTAAACAGAAAGACCCTTTCTGCTGCAGAAATTAGTCTCATTTAAAGCATCCAGCAGCTCAGTCTCCCCATTAAATTTTGTGCTAACAGAACAAATTTAGTCCTTTACATGTAACAGTCCTTGAAATTCCTTTGAAAAACAGTTTTTCAACTCAATGTCTTGTGCCAACCTTGAGAGATGGGTGTATAAACACTGTACACACATGATTTTTTCATCAAATAATGAGATCATATTTAAATGGTTTGAATGTGATGAAAGCTTTTTGTTGAGAATATCAATTTTGTATTATTGTGACTGCTCTCAAGGTGGTTTCCAGAAGTGCAAAATATTTATTACCAAGGAAACAAACGCAAGCAAGTACCCAGCAACCAAAATGCCAAAAGACTGGAATCATTTTTTAATGCTGCTGCTGTGTTAATGACAAATCAACTCCAGATGTTGGCTCTAAATTCCATTGACGATTTTACAAAGCTGTTTTGTCCCCCTGCAGTAAGTTACATGCATACCTTGTATGTGTACATGTACATGTAGATGTTTTATTTTAAATTAATGTCAGTTGTGTTCTCCATGGAAATAAAAAGAATTATCTTTTCTTAGTTAGTTATATGTAGTACTGCATGCAATAGCACTTGCACAGAAAGTAGTTGTTGGTAGGATATGGAGTGACATAGCATAGTGCCATGTTGTAAAGACACGAAGTCCACTACTTGAATATGTTTTGCATTATCATAAAGTGAGGTATTAAAGGTACTCTCTGGATTAGAGCAATAAGATAATTCTGTAGCTTGTGACATCTGTCACTTGAAAACGCAAGGGATAAAAAGTTGTAGCTGACACTAAAATTGAAGTTCAAGAATTTGTCTCAACAAGTTTAGTTAAGAAAAGATAAGGGAAGAAAAGGCCAAGTAGAAAGTAGAAGTGTGCAATGTCGGACCAATATATAGATTTAGCCAAGCCTAAAAGCAGAGCTTGCATTTTTTTTTTTTTTCCCTGCAAACCTCAAGGGCACAACACCTTGCCCTGGCCAGGACTAGAACCCAGGTCATCCAACTCGGAGCCCAGTGCTCTGATCACTGGACTACTGAACAAAGCTGTGACATTGACGTGCCCGCAGTACAGTTGACCACACATGTTAAAAGAAGCACCTTGTACGGTCGTACAGTTGTATGGTTGTACATCCAAATTTTTTCAGCTTGATGGGTTACTACTACTATTTTGTATAATTATGGGGCTTATGCTCTGCGAGCTCCGCTATTAGTAGTTCCTTATTGTGCAACCATATTTTTTTAAAAAATGAATTTCTTTTTATTTATTATTATTTTTTTGATATAACAGGATTCCATCAGAGCATTTGAACATCCCGGGTTTATTATGAGGCTTGTATTAGAGGGTGACACAGTGAAATTTGAGCCAGATTTCAAGGATTTTGAGGTACCAGCTTGCTTATATTTAAAAATTATCATCATTTTTTTATATTCATTGTTACGTGAATCTGACTGGTTCTTAAACAGCCTTTATTTGTTACTTGATGTAACTGACACTGCACCAAAGTTAGCTTAGCTTTTTTACTCTTTACGGTGGCTAATTTACGTTTTCAACCCGGTTGTTAACACTAAATTAACTGCACCAAATTGTCTGATATAACTTGTAATTATAGCAGTCTCTTAAAATTTAACAACTAGCTTACCAATGCTAGCCAATCAAAAGCAAGGAAAATTATTTGGGAGCAGATTACCAAGGTTCTGATTGAAAACAGAAAATAAATGAAATAAACTGGTTCTGTGAGTGGTATTTAGATATGTTTTCTAAAAGTTTTGACAGCTGTTTTACTCATGTATTGACCTTAGGAAAGCCTTGATATAAGCATTAATATGACAATGAAAATTATCAAGAAGTAATTAAATGCTGTGGTGATTTGAAACCGCTCATCTTTTTACTCTTTAAATGTTACTAATTTTGGTTCTATTACCTTTACTCACTATGTTCATTTTGTTCCAGGTGGTTTTGCTGAATGTGTATGATGTAATGATCAAAGCAGTTATGGTTGTGCCCAGAGTGGAAACCAAGTTGTACTCAGAATGGGTTAGTTGACAGACTATAACTTATTCAATTGGTGTTTTATGGTAGAAAATGTCTAGTAATACAGTGTTTACCATCCATAAGGTCTCCAAAGCCACTTAATGAAAAATGAAGGGTCACATGAACTAGATGTAACATTTTCAGAGGCGATTGAATGTAAAAAGATTGTGATGGGTGTAGGGACAACAACAAGCATGTTCATGAGCCTTACAGTTAATTAAGGCCTGTTGTAAATGAGGGTATGGTCATCAGTCTTGCATCCTTCCATGGAAAAAAACTGTTGAGATAAATGAGCTTCAATATGAATGTATGCCAGTCCTAAATTCAAATCAGGTTCATATGCATGTACATGTATCATACTTTTCCAGTCCATTTGCCTCTTTCAATGTAATTTTGTGAGGAAAGTATCACAAAATATGTGTTGGTAAGCATGCAAGTTAAAGCAGATTTAGTAACATTGACAAGGAATATGAATTTTTTTTTTTTTTGAAGGTTAACCTAGTACCATTTCAAAAAGTGAGGCTTTCATATGCCTGTAAGAAAATTGTCTCGACAGGTTTTGTCTGTGATTTTATGTCCAACAGCTTTCAAAAATTTTACAACTTGAATAACAATTGTGCTGGTATACATATATATGGAGTAATTTAGTATTATCAGCTAAGTTGATATCATAAGTTGGCCACCGTAAAAAGTTTCAAAGCCGACATTTCAAGTGTTAGCCCTTTATCATTCACTCTGAAGAAGGGCTAGTGCTCAAAACATGAGTTTCATAACTATTTATGGTGGCTAATGTACACTATCAATTCAGTTGATAATACTTAATTATCCTGTTATACTCTCCTAATGACACAGCATCACAGTTTCTTTAGAGACTTACCCCCTGTATACATATACATCACATGTTAGTAGTTGCCTCTAGTGAGGTTTAGACTGGCCATCACAGCACTATTTAAAGTGGAAAAAGTCCAGTGTTACTTTCATAATGGCAGCAGCATTTGCAATATTTTGATAGTTTAGTTTTTGTTGTTGTTTTTGTCCTAGTCTGGAACAAAGAAAACACTCAAACCTGTGGTCTCTGATGAAATTGTCAATGAGGCAAAAGCAAAGGTAAGTCTATGAAGGGCAATGCATGTAACCACACTTTTCTTTGTGCTTACCAATAGTCTGCATATAAATTTTCAGTGTTATATAATTTTGTCCCTGATCATCATGACATCCTGAGAGAAAAAACACATTAATTTAATGATCAATTTTGGTTGGTGATAATGTCCACTATGTAGAACTCTTATTAATTTAATTGTTCCACATAAACATTGTAGGTACAAGCTGTGGTAGCACGTGAAATGTCTGGACCAAAAGAACACTTGAAATTTTATGACAAATTCAAAGACCTGATCAGCCGAAAGGTAATTTGTATACAGGAAAAACTTTATTTCACTGTGTTGTAAATATATTAATATTATACATGAAAAAATTACTCAGTTTTGATTGGTTAAGATTAAATTGCAGTTTTCAGGTATTTCGTTGCAGAAGAGGGTGAATTTGGTGCAAAGAAGTAACAAACCAGACATTCAATTCCTTGAATTGTTTAGCTGGACTTTGAACTTTTTTGCACCTTAAGGATGTGAAAATATCATTGTATATTATTGTTTAGATCATATGCAGTTGTTTTGACCAAAACGCAGAATGTCACTAGCAGAATTTGAATAACTTGTTTTTGTGCTTGATGCACTCGCTTTGCTTCTGCATACTTATGATAAGCTATCTTGTATTTTTTCATGTACTGGTATATTGTAAACACATAATCACATGATTTTTCTCTTGCAATTTGGAATAAATAAGCACTTGTAAATTTTTTCAAAGACCACAAATTGCACTGGCCCAGTGAGCTCATGCAAATCATGTGATTACCTATATTAATAATGCGCAAAAGGTGTGGCTCAATGCATCTTGCACTGCTAGTGCTTTACCCTAAGTTGAGGTGGTACAATCAAGTTTTGATACTTGTAAATGTAGAGCAGAGCATGTCATTAAATGAAACAGTAGATACACTGCAAAACAATATGTACCTATAATTTCATGAGCTCATATTTTTCTATATATTTAATTTCCTTGTCAGTAATGGTTGCATTGAATTCATTTCTCCAAATCCATTTTTTATTGATTATTTAATCTACAGGCAGAAGCAGATGTTGATCAATTCATGTTGGAAGGTCACAAATTTCCCCGCTTTGCAAAGGTCAGAGTTCTTTCCTTAACATGTAACTTGTTGTGTATAATTTTGGCAAAGACTTATCTTAAGTTGTAAAGTAATCAGAATCTTTGTTAAGTAGTAAATAAATTGAAAACAATGAATAGCGGGGGAATTTAAAATTTGTTTACTTGTTGTAGGAGGTGGAAAAATATGCAAAATTGGTTGACAACATCCAGTACAACTCTCAAAAGGTAAGTTTGAAGTAGAAGATAGTTGAAATTCATCTTGATTATAATCCAACAAGTTTACAGAATGATTGTACAGAATAGAGTGCATAATCAACATGCAATGTTGTTATTATGTGAAATCTATTTATCCCTTTTCTTCAGGTGACAAGAGTTGGGATGTTTGAATTACACTGTGATGAATTAATCAGAGCATTAGCCAAGAGAGCAGATGGCTTAAGAACTAAATTGCTTCAGAGAATGAGCAAAGATCATCAGGTTTTAAACAAGAGGTAAACTCCTTTTGGTAAAATGTGTATGGAATATTTGAGCTTCATCCTTAATGTAAATTGAAGGGAATGTAACTTATTCTGATGATATTTTTATTTGGGTTTTTTTCAAGGCTCAGCGAGGAGTATGAGAAGATAGCAGAGAAAGCCTTGACTTCTCCCGCAAATACAGAACATCTGATGGAGCTCAAGGTATCCTTCAAATGAATTAGGCACTCTCAGAAAAATTATTAATTAAGGATTAAGTTGAAACAAACAAATTCCTGCTCATTGACTCTGAATATTCAGGATTGCCAAATAACATTTTTGTGAACACAAGTTTAACCAGCTTATTGGATGACATTGAGCAGTTTTCGATTGGGTGTTGAAAAACCAAACCAAAGGTCAGACCTAACAACCAATCAAAACAGAGTATAACGATAACATTAACAACTGAGAACTCCAAGGGAAAACAAGCAATCTACTTGAAGTGCTGGAAAACACAAATGACCAAGTGGTGATTGTTTTTAGTTTTGCATCTGATAAGTTGAGTGGGAGAGCAGCATAAGTTTTCTCAACTAATCACAGGGAAAAGTTAAGTAAAACCAAATCAGTCAAGGATTGCTTTTTCTCTAAAGAGCTTATCAATGATTCCTGCTTGTTCTTTTACATGCAGCTGTTAAATTTTTTGTGGAATGATAAACTAAGTGAATGCTTGAAAGTGAATGATAATTTATGTAAGCCTAAGTTCAGTCTAAAAGTAATTGTGATATCAATTAAAAGTATTTACTTGTATCTCTTATATAGAATTATATTGAGCAAGTGGAGAATGAAACAATATTTGACCTTGAAAAGAGACTGGTGGACACCAAGAACAGACTGGCCTTCTTGGTAAGATTGTAGCATGTATATTTATATTTCAGAATATGAAGGAATGGGTCAATAATTTGCTAAGAGTAAATTTCTTTCAAAATAACCCAAGGCAATAAGGCTTGTTAAACTATGAAAAGTCTAATAAACAAGCTTAACTTGCTGTAAAAAGAAAAAAGTGGGGTTTTTTATGTATCATGATTTTGTATGTCATGCATGCATACATGTAAGTTCAACTTTCAATAGGAACTGAGTTAAGAACTCAAGTTTGGATTTCTACTACATTAAGTGACTTTGTCCTCATTGACAGGTGGACTATGCATCATTTTCTCCAGCTGATATGAGACTAAACAACAGTGTCTTTCAATGGCATTTCCGCATGCCAGAGGTCTTTGAAGAGCACAAAAAGATTATCAATGCAAACCGTGTACAATATGAAAACAGCCTCAAGGTAAGAAAGACAGTCAGCCTCAAAGGATAAAATAGTTACAAGGAGAGAGAGGTTGTTTGATTGCATGACCATTATTTTACTCATCAGATGCGGCGTGAGAGGTTTGTAGAGGAATTGGAAAGCTACTCAAAACAGCTTGAAGAGTTCCAGACATTCGGTGACATGCAAGAAATTCAGCGTTATCTCAAAAAAGCACAGGCTCTCAATCAGAGACTAGAGTCAGCTGCTGAAAAGGTAGGTCTTTCTATTTTTGTGATCTTTGAAAGAAATTTTTTTACCCCTGTTCAACAAGAATAAAGCATTAGACAGGATTTTAGAACTTGATTCTTACAGTGAACCATTCTTTGAAATCTTGAAAATGAAATTTCTACAATTTTTATGGGTCTGGATGTCATTTTCCATATTCATTTTTTCATTATTAGTACGTCATTCATGGATAGTAATTAATGTTTACCAAATTCAAATTGATTGTAGTTGGTGAGAGGTCAACATCATGATATGCCCTTTTTTTTTTGTTTCCTTGTATAGATACTGACTTTCAACCAAGAAGAAGAAGCTTTTAATTGGGATGTGACGACCTATCCTCAGAGACAGCAGCTTATCAACACCTTGAATCCTTACTTAAAACTTTATGAAACAACTGTAGAGTTTCAGAACAAATACAAGTAGGTGACATTTTGTTGTTGATACACAACTTTCATTTTTTCATTCTCCTTAAAGAGGTTAGATTAAACTCTTTCTTTTGCAAATGAATATCCTGTTTACATGCAGTGGTAATTCTCATGATTTCTTAAACTAGATGTGGATAACAATTACACTAGGCAAATATTTTAGTACAACACTAGGATTTCTGCAAGCATACTTTGTCAAATTTGGGTGGAAAGGTCATGTTCAGTGCCACAAATTGACTATTTTTTATTCTTTTCTTTCTATCCTTGTTACTCATTTTCAAAACTATAGTTAGATTAAATAATTCTAATTTTTATATAACCTTACTTCAACACGTATATCTAGGTTTTAGCATGTTCATGGACTGTAACCTGTATAGAACATAACCTGTATAGAACATAACCTGTATAGAAAATCTATTTTTTAATTATCTTTTAACTTTCAAGTGATGAATGTATGTTGTTTTGAATACTTTAGCTTTAGAGAGTGTGTTAATGTATTTTAGTGTAATTGTTTTTTCTTCTCAATGAAGAGAGTGGATGGAAGGACCATGGGGAACTATGGACCCAGATAAAGTTGATGGAGAAACAGGGAATTTTTGGAGAGCACTTTACAAACTGGAGAAGCAGTTTTCTGAAGTACCAAATGCACAAAAGATTGCTGCAAGGGTAAGCTTATCCTTCCTAAAAGTTAACTAATCATGCAGTTAAATACAAGCCTTCATACTTATTTGATCAAGAAGAAGGAAGAGTGAAACATTTTAACCGTGTAGGGTACAATGCTTTGAAGTTCTGTGCTAGTTTGTGGCATGAAAAGGACTTTGTACTCCAAACTTGTTAAATAGCAGTGAATGTTGCTAACTTCGTCAACCCTTACTCAATGACTATGTGACAAAGAGTTTTGGAAATACATTTACCAGTACTTCATAATGTCTTCTGTACAGCATTATTGACATGTGTGGCACATGGCCCATGTACGTAAGCAACTGAAGGTTTGTTATTTTTGTTTTTGATGAAAATAGATGAAAGGAAAAGTGGACGAGTTTAAAGAACACCTTCCCTTAGTTCAGGTTTTGTTTAATCCTGGCCTTCGTGACAGACATTGGGAGAAGATGTCAGAAATTCTGGGTTATCCACTTAAGCCTGATGAAGATACTAACCTTGCTAAAATGGTGGAGATGAACCTTGAGCCTTACCTTACTCAATTTGAGACTATTAGTGAGGCCGCCAGCAAAGAGTTCTCCCTTGAAAAAGCTATGGAAAAGATGGTTCGTGAGTGGGATGAGGTATGCGATTATGCTGCATGTAGTTTTTTCACAGGACCTGCACTTTAAAAATTGTATTCTACTTAGCACATTGCAATGTAGGTATAGTAGTAAACTAACTTCTCAGTTGGAAAATAGGGAGGATGATCTCAAATTCCTCTTCAAAAAAAGTTTTGTAAAATTGTTCTTTCTCTGGATAGTTGTCATAAAATTTTTAAGGATTTGAGACATTTACAATCAATACCAAAAACCATTGTCATCCTTAAGATTGATCATCAATTGATGGTAATTATCATTATGGCTATCTTCTTCAGGGTCATGGTTTTGTCCCTAGTCATTGTGTGACAAAATTACTCATTGTTTGTCATTTTGTGTACTATTTTGAATTCATAGTTAAGCACCTGAGACATAATTTCAATTGATGATGTCATTGCCATAACCTTGGTAATCGCTTTGGAGCTAATTTTTTTTCCCTTTTAGATTGAGTTTTAATTTTTTTTCCCTTTTAGATTGAGTTTGTCATGATTCCTTACCGTGAAACTGGCACTCACATTTTGTCATCAATCGATGACATCCAGACACTGTTGGATGATCAAATTGTGAAAACACAGACAATGAGAGGGTCACCATTTATTAAACCATTTGAGACAGAAATCAAGTATGTAGATGATTCTTAACATTTTTTAGTTTTCAGTTCCCTCTGGTGTTTCATCTGGTTCATACAGAGTTGCCCTCTTTGATTTAATGACTCAAACGTTTCTTTTTCTATGGCACTTTGGTATGTCTCAAAAGTCATTTGTTAAAGTTTTAATTAGTTTTTGATACTTTACTGATATACATGTAGGGATATGAAGATAGCAAATGATCAGTATATCAATTTTTATTGCAATGCATTTGTCTACAGGTGTATGACATTGTTGATAACCTTGCATAAGGGTGAGGCCTTCATTTCCTCTTTCCCCCTGCTGCGACTTTGCTATGTCTGCAAACTATAAAGCAAATGTATTTCACAGCAGTCACAGTACTGTTGGTTAATTTTTTTGAGATTATCACTTTAAAGGGCCATAAAAGGGTTGCAGTTTGGAAGCTGAGAATCACAAAAGAGTAATCTGTTATAGTGATCAAAAAACATTTTGGTTAAATGTTTCTTTTCTTTTTTGTTTGTTATTCAGGGAATGGGAAAGCAAGCTAATGCTCACACAAGAAATCATTGATGAATGGCTGAAGGTGCAGGCCACATGGCTGTACTTAGAGCCCATTTTTAGTTCCCCTGACATCATGGCTCAGATGCCAGAAGAGGGAAGGTCAGTACTGCTATTTTGGTGATCTTTATAATACTATATATTCTGCTCAACAACTTCTGTTTTGATTTTGTTTATCATGCAGGCGGTTTAGCACTGTTGACAAGAACTGGAGAGAAATCATGAAAGTGGCTGTCTTGGTGAGTATGAAACAAATAGTCCCATCTAACAGTAACTATTCTAGCATCATTGTTCAGTATATATCAGTATGGGACCATTTTAGTGTAACACCTAGCTTGACTGAAATGATTTCTTTGGTGCATCTGTCTGGCAATTTTTTTTTTTACAGGATCGCCATGTTCTCACTGTAGTGGCCATAGAAAAGATGTTGGAACGTTTGAAGAAGTCAAATGAATTGCTAGAGCTCATTTTGAAGGTTTGCTTGTTTTGATACTTTCAGACAAGATTGTTGAGGATTTTGCCTAGTAGAAACAAAGCATCATTTATTCCATGTGTGTGTGACCTGCAAATGCAAATACAACCATTCCCCTCTGGGATATTGAGAAATTTTTTAGACACTCATTGTTTCATTGTACTCTAATATACACAATCCTTGACTGCAAAATGCATTAATCTACCTTTGTATCCAAATGCTCATTTTAGGGACTAAATGAGTACCTTGAAAAGAAGAGACTTTACTTTCCACGCTTCTTCTTTTTGTCAAATGACGAGCTTTTGGAAATTCTTTCTGAAACAAAAGATCCAAAGAGGTTTGTAACTACTTGCCAAGAGTATAATTCTCTAATGATTCATTAATACCACATTCGATTCCTTGCCCTATAATCCATTAAAGTTCATCTGAACCTTTACTGATTTATAAGTTAAAAGTTACAAAAAGTTCATCCTGGATTCAGCACAGTGATGCAATGAATGTGTTATTTTTTTAACTAAATTTTTTGATAATGAAATTGACAAGGAGAAAGACCCATGACCCACCCCCCCCCCCCATCTAATCTAGCAGTTTTAGAAAAATTGTCCCAAAAATGATCATAATTAAGCCCTAAAAGAGATTGTCACCTAAGCTCTTGTTGAAGGCTCTGCAAACTTCAGTTGCTAAACCAACTAGTAGCTGCATGTGCAAAGTTATTACTATGTAAGATCAAAATCATTCTGTTCATTCAAGATAGAAAACAAGATATTTGTGTATTGCTCTGATTGTGCAATGCCTTTATTTTAGGGCATTTCATGATTAATAATTGGCCTAGTATTTACTGTACTTAGCAGTGTGACCCAAAATAAGCTACATGCCCAATGAGTGCTAACCTTTGGTTGGCCATCATGTAACTTGCAAAGTATAACAATACTTGATTAATTGATCAGACCCTCTTCACAAATAGTACAAATTACATATGATTCTTAATTATTTATTAGAGTGCAACCTCATCTTAAGAAGTGCTTTGAAGGAATTGCATCACTAGAATTCACAGACACATTGGACATAACCAGTATGAAGAGTTCTGAGGGTGAAATTGTGCCCCTCAAGGACGTAATCTCCACATCAAAAGCCAGAGGACAAGTAGAGAAATGGCTGTTGGAGTTACAGGAGGACATGATTGCTAGTATCAGAAAGGTAACTGGAAATTCTTGTTTTAGAGTTGTTCCTCTCTATCTTGTTTGAGAGTAATCCCTCTCTATCTGTTCACAAATATTTCATCACCTCTTACATGTATTTTCTCTGACTGCTGTATCTGTCAAAATATTCTCTAGGTCATCATGGAAGCTAAAGAGGCCTATGAAAAGACAGAGCGAGTGAAATGGGTGAGGGATTGGCCTGGACAAACAGTTCTTTGTGTTTCACAGTTGTACTGGACACTGGAGATACACAAAGCAATCAAGGGTGGTGCCAGCGTAAGTTATCTTTTTTATTAATTAATTTTTTTGTTCTTGTTTATTTTTGTGGGAGCAACAATGTACATAGCAGTTATTCCATCCTTTGTGGTTTATTTGCTATTTGCAATCTGGGTTAATATGCATCATCTGTCAAATTTTTTTCCCTTAATTGCTTATTAATTGTTACCTCTTGTGTGTTTCTCTTCTTAAGCAAACAATTTTATTCTTGAAACTGAAACATGTCAAAAATGCTGAAAATATCCTAACATTGCTCTCATCCTCAAGCATTCCTTGGACTTTTCTGATAATTAGCTATGATGATTGCAAATCTTTATCCAGTATAATGTTGTTGTTTGGAAGGCTAACAGAAACTTGTTATGTCTGTTGTTATGTTATGGTGGGGAACACCACCTGTGGACCCTTTTGAGTCCTTTTACAAAAGGCAATCACTTCAATTAATGGAATGTGCAATTGTTAACTTCTGCGCTTTCATTTACGTGGCAAAATTACATTTAATATGTGTAAGTGTTTCTGTCTTTGTTTTTCCAGGCTCTAAATGATTACCTTCAGCTTAACAACAGTCAAATCGAAGACATTGTGGCTTTAGTGCGAGGCAAATTGTCAAAACAAAACAGAGCCACCTTAGGTGCCTTGGTGGTTCTGGATGTACATGCAAGAGACGTGCTCGCTAAACTTTGTGAATTGGGTGAGACAATTACGTCAATCACAATAATGAGCTTGATAGCGACTTTTAAATAATTTTCAGTGCTTTAACAAGAAGTTATCTAATAATTATAAATAGCTAGTAGGCAATGAGTTATACTCTGATTTCTGTTACTTAAACCAATTTTTTTTCTTTTTAATCTGAAACAAAGGTTCTCAAAACATTTTAGCTCCTACAAGTGTACATCAATATACAGACGTTTCTCAGTGTAAATTCTTAGGGAATGTAACCACCTGACCTGTCCATCTTTAGTCTGTTTCAAACAATAAGTTATATCTTTAATCTTTTTTTTCTGTTCAGGTATCCAGAGAGAAGATGACTTTGAGTGGTTGGCACAACTTAGATACTACATTGAGGTACTACTCCATATATATAATACATGTCACATGACATCAAAAAATTCTCAGGAATTTTGTTTCTAATGCAATTTTTTGTGTTATATTGTTTAGGAAGAGAACATAATGACAAGAATGATAAGTGCCCAGTTAGCCTATGGTTATGAGTACCTTGGAAACTCTGGACGTCTTGTTATCACTCCACTAACAGACAGATGCTACAGGTGAGCTGACAGGACACTATACAAACATGCTAATTAAATTCTGTTTGTCTCACAATGGATGCTGAATTTGCCTCAAATGTTGTAGATGTTCGCAATTTCTACATCATAGAGGAACTAGGAATTTTTTAACTAGTCATTGTAGGTTACTCTGTAACTGTTACAATACATGTAACTTTCTTTGATGTTCCATCAACACTAATAATATATTCTCCCAGTTGGAGAGGCATACTGTGAGGTGATTGTCATTTCTAAGATCACAAAGGCAATTCACCTAGCTCGTTCTCAAATGGTAAATGCTTGATCCAAGGTCTTATATACTCATTGTCAGTCTGCAATACTAAAGAAATAAAAAACGCGTCGAGTTCATTGTTGAGTTATATAAGCACGCGGGAATTTTTAAGAACACGAGAGAAGTGCGGAGAAGCATAAGCCAAAGGTGAGTCTTTCTTGCACTTCACGAGTATTCTTAAAAATTCCCAAGTGCTTATATAACTCAACAATGCTCCAGGAACAATTTTTTTCATTTCTTTTATAAAATGTATCGTGAATTGCGCGCGCTCGTACCGATGACGAAGGCTGCGTACTTTATATCTCAATAGTGCACTTGTGTGACGTAAGGCGCGTGTTTTATGGAAATATAACGAACTCGTTCTGACCAATAACGGCGCGCGTATTTCTCTGAACATTTTTTAAATGTACTTAAGTGCTCTTATATGGACATACTTTAGCAATAATTTCGCATTCCTGCAATTGTTTGATTGTCGTGATTCTTTACCATCTAGGACTCTGTTTGGAGCTCTACAGTTGCACTTGGGGGGTGCCCCTGAGGGTCCTGCTGGAACAGGTAAGACTGAAACAACCAAGGATTTAGCCAAAGCTGTGGCCAAACAATGTGTTGTATTTAACTGCTCTGATGGACTGGACTACATTGCACTTGGAAAGTTCTTCAAGGTTGGCTTATTTACTTGTTTATCTCTACTATTAACAACAGAACAATAAGAAAGAAATTAAATACCTGAAAGCCTACATATATTGTTTCCTTGAGCTTTGAAAACTTTTGGATGCATGAAACAATCAATAAAATCAAGTTTTCCTGGCTTGAGCTGATAGTCATGAAATGTTTTACAAAAGGAGCACGGCTGAGTTACTCATGGTAAAACATTCCCCCTTTGATTTTGGTCATTTTGGAAGTTCTCCAGAGTTACTGAATTTTGGCATATGACATTTGGTCCAGACAATACACGTGGTTTGGAACATTGTCACTGGTTCACACTTTGTTTTAAAGAACTGGTCCTTGCAAAAACATCCACATTCCTAGTGTTGACCTTTGTTTCCCCTTAAATGAGTCCAAACCCTGTCAGTAAGGAGGTGCAGCCACGAGTCAATATTCTGATTGATTGCAATGTACTTTGACTTGCAGGGTCTGGCTTCGTGTGGGGCGTGGTCGTGCTTTGATGAATTCAACCGAATTGACTTGGAGGTGTTGTCTGTGGTGGCTCAGCAGATTCTAACCATTCAAATGGGTATGATAAAGTCGGCATTTTGGCTGATCTGAAGGTTGCATTTACATAGTTAAACTAAATCATATTTGTTTAATACTCCCAGGTATCAACTCAGGGTCAGATACTCTGCTGTTCGAGGGAACAGAAATCAAGTTGGATCCATCCTGTGCCACATTTATTACCATGAATCCAGGATATGCTGGCAGGTCTGAATTACCAGACAACCTCAAGGTATGCTGATATTTGTGGATGAACACGCTATGTTTTAGTTTTCCTTTCATTTGACTGGCTACCACTGCTTTGGTTTCCACAGGCTTTGTTTAGAACAGTCGCCATGATGGTCCCCGATTATGCCCTGATTGCTGAGATATCACTGTACTCCTATGGTTTTGTGAATGTAAGTGGACCTCTCACCTATTTTGCTGCCTTATACAGCTTATTTTGTGTTTGGCTTCTCAATCATAATCATTGTTTTATTGTTAATTAGGCTCGTCCCCTGGCTGTAAAAATTGTCACCACCTACACACTGTGTTCCGAGCAACTGTCATCACAGCATCACTATGACTACGGCATGAGAGCTGTTAAGTCTGTGCTGACTGCTGCAGGAAACTTAAAGGTAATGATTTGATGAAGTGGATTACTTCACTTTTTGCTCTCAGGAAAACTCTTTTATTGTGATTTGCTCCATAAGGAGTTTCATTCTTTCTTTTTCTCTTTCAGTTGAAATATCCAGAAGAAAATGAGGACATATTGATGTTACGCTCCATCAATGATGTTAACCTACCCAAATTCTTGGCTCACGACCTGCCATTATTTGAAGTAAGTAATTTACAGGGACAATTTTATCGTTCTTTTTGATATCGAGATCCACAACTTACTCTGCTCCTTTTTTCACGTAGGGGATTACTTCTGATTTGTTCCCTGGTGTCAGACTGCCCAAACCTGATTACACAATTCTGACAAATGCTGTTCAAGAAAACTGCAAAGCAATGAATCTACAGATGGCAGACCAGTTCCTCACCAAGATTATACAGGTTAGTTGTAACCTGGAACATGACATAACCAGTGTTTTGTAGGTCGTTATAAAATAACTGAGATATTACGAGTGCACTGATTGGTAAAAAACCTATCGTTTATTGCACTGGTGAACCCATAGTAGCTTATAAAAGCAATAATCCACACTTTTTATCGGTTTACCGGCGTAAAAACGCAATTATGATAAGAGAACACTGGAAAAGTTTATGGATCGCTCACCTCCGGCACTTGAGTTACACATTTTTCTCGTGTTCTTCCAACATCGTGAGTGGGTGATTACGCAGGTAAACTGATGGAAAGTCTGGTCTATTTCTTAATTGTCATAAGTATTGCAAACATATAATCATTTATCATTTAACTCATTTATAAATACACTTCTTGACGTAATACCTCCGTCCATTTATTGACGACTCCAACGATCTTTTGATGCCCCTATTTCATACATGTAAGCTTTTCCTTTCAATCGCTCACCAATTCTCTTCTATGAAAGATGTTCTTCTAGAGGTAAACAAGAATTTCCGTTATAAAATAAGTCCGAACTGGATATTTCATGCCCAAGGACTCAAATTATTAATTGACCAAACCTTAACAACCGTCAAGGTTACACACGGTATCTTATTTGCTCAAGATGATCTTTTTGAAAACGTTTTATCGTATTGCTGTCTCTGACATATTGGTCGCTTAACTGGACCGAATACAAATTTGTCTATGGAGGCCAAATGGTGAAAATGTAAAAAGGTGCAATATTTCTACTTCACGTTCCACGGTACATTTAATCGCAGATCTACGAAATGATGATTGTGCGTCATGGCTTCATGATTGTGGGAGAACCATTTGGTGGCAAGACGTGTGCTTATCGTGTGTTAGCTCGTGCCTTGAGTGATGTAGCAGAACAAGGTTTGATGGAGGAAAACAAGGTGCAGACTGTGGTCATCAACCCCAAAGCTATCACCATGGGTCAGCTGTATGGACAATTTGACCCAGTCTCTCATGAATGGTCAGATGGAGTCTTAGCTGTTAATTACAGAGCGTTTGCTTCCTCAACAGTGAGTACTTTTCTAACTTTTCTCAACCATAAGCCAACCCAAACTCAAATTTCCTTTATCAAAAAATGATTCCTGTAGAAAAACAAATAACGATCAGTAGAGATTGCTGAAAATCTTAAAATGATACGACTCAAGCTACGTATCTGTAATATCACGTTCTGCAAGAGCTCTCATTTTTAAACCCTACAAATGTGTGCAGACTCATCAACTTTAATTTCACGATTCTATGGCTCAAACAGGTACAGGATAGGTGCAACGCTGTAAGATAGTAAAATGAAGAATGCCCGATTTGGTTGTGCCATTTTGGAGAAAAATCTCTTCTAGTGATCTTCAAAGGAAACTGTGATAATGATGACTCTTTTCATTTTACATAATAGAGTTATTGTCAAAGTGTTCGTCTTTAAAGTGGAAATTTTTTGTTTGACAGACTCCAGACCGCAAGTGGTTGATTTTTGACGGACCTGTTGATGCCGTGTGGATTGAAAACATGAACACTGTACTGGATGACAATAAAAAGGTAAAAATAATTCTCGAGTATTTTTTATTTCCTTCTTTGCACCCAAACTTGTTTATCCTTTGACGTTAAAAAAAACCTTATTCCTTCTTCATAAAATAATCAACATGCTTGGGTACTAAGACAACTACTTATTGAGATGTAAGATCGTTTACATTTGAATTCGTTCTTCTTTTGTTAGCTTTGCCTTAACAGTGGTGAAATTATCCAGCTTGCTCCCACCACTAACTTGATCTTTGAGCCGATGGATTTGGAGGTCGCCTCACCAGCCACCGTAAGTACTGTATGCTGACATGTAGATCCGGCTTACATGTACGTTAATAAGGAGAATTTGATGCCTTTGTGATGACATCGACATTGTTTAAAAGTATAAACAATTTAGTCCTCTCGGATGGGGCAATAAACCGTTGTCCCGGTCTCTTGTACATGTATCTTGGCTGTCATCAGTCATTTTTGAAGAACTCAAATTCTGGGGCACGTAACTCTTATTGTTCTAATATGGTTAAGGTGGGGAACGTTCTGATGAATTGGCTCCAATGTAGCTTCTTTGAAACATTTGGGTTAATATTTTCCATTCAATCGGCAAGCCAGTCGATCTTAGATAGCGCAGGGGACTCTCCTTTATCTAATTGTTTTTGCGTTGTTAAATAACCGTCTCCTGTGTGTTTTTAGGTAAGTCGTTGTGGTATGATTTACATGGAGCCTCACATGCTCGGATGGAAACCGCTTCTTGTATCGTGGCTCAGCACTCTTCCCAAAACTCTTAATGAGGAAAACTTGGAACTCATTAAGGACCTGTTTGACAGGATGGAGGAAGCGCTGCTGCAATTTGTTCGCAAAGGGGGCTTTAAGGTAATAGATTTGCCAACCATCTGACAGTGTATACTTCAAATCTATGATCGGCCTTAATACTAAGTTAATTAAATTGTGGTTTTATAGGAACTGTCTCCTACAACAGACAGTAACATGGTGAAGTCCCACATGAACTTGATGGACACCATGATGGATGAGTTCCATGACGAACAGAAATTTAAGGAGCTCAACGAAAGAGAAGTCGCTGCGTGGCTTGAGGTATTCATCTATCTCCTTTGCTTCTCTGCGTAGACTTTATGGTCCTTGTGTTTTCTGATCTTGGTCTTTTCGATTCTGTTCCCATTAGTGTATCTTCCTCTTCTCGTGTGTTTGGTCTCTCGGTGCTTCCATTGATTCTCGCGGAAGAAAGGATTTCGACAAGATACTCCGAGAAGTTGTAGAGGTAAATCTATGTGTTAGGCATATCTACATGTAATTGCTTCTTGACTTTTAGTTGTGCAGGTACATCTGGCGATATACATGCACACGAATTCTCACAATCAGACGTCTACTTATCGTTGTATTAAGACTTATACTGCTACTTGAATATTCGGCTTCTTAAAGTGTTTTGCATCATGACTTATGTGATGTCCAAAGGTTCCGATAACATTATTGTAAAGCCAATTTACTTACTCACTCTCAGACATCTTTACTCTCCGTCTCCTCCCCTTCTCCGGCTGAAGAAGGGTCGTGTTTGGGTGTAAAATATGTTCCAGGTGTTGGAGAAATACAATGCCCCAGAGCAGTCAGAGTCGCTAATTTTGACCTCTTTTCGCTTACTATTCATTGTCCATTGTTCTGGTATCTTGTCTCCGTCAGTGACTGATTTTACATGACTGTGTTGTTTTGTAGGGTCCTTTGTCCCTGGAGAGTAAAAGCAAATATCACATCCTGGAGATAGTGGATCCACCGCCACGACCCTTTCTCTGTCCTTTCCCAAGCAAAGGGACTGTGTACGACTACAGATTCGTCAAAGAGGTGACACCATTTTCTGTAATGTTTAGTCAGTCTACAATGGAACAACTTTTTAATTCGCTCTTTCTTTGCGTGCAATTTCATCTATAGGGAATGGGCAAGTGGGAACTATGGACTGAAGAAATCAAGGATGCTCCTGCTATTCCTAAGGTATTTTGCGATATGACTTACCCTGAGGCCTTATATGAAATTTTAGAAATTCCATAGCATGTTTTGTACATCATCCTATAACCACATTTTATCGGAAATAATGAGGTATGGTTCTGTCAGCTCACTTGTTTGTGCTGCACATTGTTAGTTAGAGCAAGCGGGATCAAGAGCGAGCCCAATAACGCCTGTTTTGCACTTGAGACATTGTATATGAAGATACGCTCAGAATTGGTCACTATAACAAGCTTCAGCGTTGCTCAAAGGACAAATCACGCTTAATAGAGTACAGTTTTTCATGATGATCCGATCCAGGTCGCTGATTGAACACAGTTTCGAGAGTCATATTATGTACGGAATGGCCAAAATCTCTGTCACAACGTACCTGTGGTAAACTCGTGTAAACAGTCATTTGCGCGAGTGAGCTTCATATTCTTATTGTGCTCGCTTATGACGTCAGCAAACAACTGCCTCGTGAAAAAAATGAAGTTTCCGCCCGGTTTGGCCGCGAATTTTGATGTTTTAAACATGGTTTTACAGTTTCATTCTGATAGTGATAGACCTCTAGTGACTCATAATGAAAAGAAAATGCGTAAAGGATACTCGATTTGGAAAACAATGGACATTTAAGCCTGAAAAGCAACGAAATGAGCTTTCCAGTTCACAATAGTTATTCCCAAACGCGATAAGAATTTTGGCTGGAAAATGAAAACTGAATCTTTGACTCCAAGTTGGGTTTCGCTAATTTCGGACCATTGCTTGGACTGGTAAGTAATATTTTAAGTATCGATTTGTCTTGGAAGTATTATTCAACAGAATATTTTCTTTTTAATCTGACAACTTTTAGAATTAACACAACGCTACGCAATTTTCTTGCCGTGATTACCAAACAACGATTCAAGTATGGTGAATCAATTGGGACGGCTACACGCGAGAAATTCTGACTAATTCCACTTCAAAATAGCCAAGTTTGCGTTGCTTTGAATACAAGTTTTGTATCAAAATTTTTCTTCTTCATTTTTGCCTCACAATTTAATAACGGTTTTCGGTTAACACGCGGTTCTATGGTAAACCCGGCATGGGTGTATATCAAGGATCTACAAATCTAATTCTTAAGCATGTTTTTCGATTTGATTTTAAATTCTGACTAAATTAAACTTTCATTTCGTTTTAGTCTGGGAATAAATTATTTTAACAAATTCAACTCTAATGAAAGAAGAGTTCTTTAAATAGAGTTCATCTTTCATTATAGCTTGTTTTGGTTAGATACCATTTATCTCAGGTCTTTCTCAAAATTATGACGCACCCCGAGCCATTTTTACTTATCTCTCGTGCTTTCCAAAATTCCCGCTGCTTGATATCTCGATGAAGCACTCTGATGAATAGACGGTTACAGTGAAGATTTGTACTCATCACCTAAAGGTTAGTCGTGCAGTGAGGAGGGGCACCATGGGAAACGACAAAAAAAGCCTATATAGATAAAATCACCGTTCTAGACCAATCACGACGTGTTTTATGGTTGGATTAATGTTATGAAAATCTTTATATTGAACTCGCTTTATAATTGTAGATAGCCTGAATAAAACCAGGAGTTAGATGCGTAGTTACTTAGATGCTAAATTCTGGTAGTGCCATGAATCTCATAAGTAAAAGAATACTTCATACTAACCTCTTTCCAACAATGTTACCAGGAAATGGCTTTTAACGAGATCATTGTACCAACTGTGGATACTGTGCGATATACGTTTCTTATGGAAAAGCTTGTGTCTCATCAGAAGTCTTGTCTGTTTGTTGGGCCCACGGGAACTGGGAAATCTGTTTACATCACGGTTAGTCCTGATATTCTCCAACGTTACAATTTCTAAAGTGGAAGCATTGAGGTGACACCGTGTCACTTCACACAATTCAGTGAAATGGTTACGAATTAATCGCACACTATTATCAGAGGTG
This sequence comes from Pocillopora damicornis, assembly GCF_964200805.1. Lineage (NCBI taxonomy): Eukaryota > Metazoa > Cnidaria > Anthozoa > Scleractinia > Pocilloporidae > Pocillopora > Pocillopora damicornis. Next base: position 9,851,843 of record NC_142683.1, on the reverse strand, counting down.
AAAAGGTTAATTTCACCAAACGTCCAGGATAGCTCTGATTTATAGGGCCTTTTTCTTTCTGCATTCAGTCGTGCAAACGTTCTAACTCTGATTTAAAATAAAGGCGAAGATTGCGCAATGTTCTTATGTATAGATTACTGAGGTAATGTGGTGTCTTTTCTTTCAACAGAACTTTCTATTGAAGAACCTCTCGGACACATACAAACCTTTGCTGATAAATTTCTCAGCTCAGACCACAGCTAAACAGACGCAAGACATCATTATGTCCAAACTCGACAAGAGGCGCAAAGGAGTATTTGGCCCTCCACTGGGCAAGAAAACGGTAACTGTTATTTTTTCATCTTTTCCTTTAGTAAATCAGTCTCGTTAGTTCAGTATTAATAGATTTTAATAATAATACGTTTGAGGTACAAGCTATGATGGGTTGAGATACGTGGGGATTTATAAAGATCAGAGACCTTATTTAAGGTCAAATGTACCCTACCCGAGAACAAAATATCCAGGGTAAAATTACATCCTCGTGATAAACTGAGGCAAATTTACACCCGGACATGCGACCTCAGTTGAGATAAGTCCAAAGTTTTTTGTTTCCCGACTTCGCTGGATTTAACCTCTAAAAGAAATTAAGAAAGCAATAAAAACAAACAAACAACTACCAATCACCGAACACTAGAAAAGATCCAATGTCATCCACCTTTGGCTTCTTGCCTTCGTTTAGAAAGACAGTTCTGTTTGTCATTTCATCATTTCTTATGTTGGCCAAAGACATCTCATGCGCATCTGTTTGTTTTGTAGGTTGTGTTTGTTGATGACTTAAACATGCCTGCCCGAGAAGTTTATGGTGCCCAGCCTCCCATCGAATTGTTGCGTCAGTGGATGGATCATTGGAACTGGTTAATAGTCATTACTAAAATTCTTCCGTTGATCATTTTGTGACATTCAGTAGTCACTACTTTCATTAAAGTCAATTTTTGACGTGGCTTATTTAGTTTTTCCTTTTTTGGTACTCCCTCAGGTATGACCTTAAGGACACTTCTCCCATCCATCTGGTGGATATTCAGATGATAGGTGCCATGGGACCTCCCGGAGGTGGCCGCAATCCCGTAACGCCTCGCTTCCTACGCCACTTCAACACCATCAGCATCACCACGTTTGATGACACCACCATGACTAAGATCTTCGGAAGGATCATGGAATGGCATTTGACAACAAGGTCAGTTTTACATGACGTATAACCAGTAGTGTGTGACACCTCTGATATGTTTAGAACTTTTCAGGAAGCTAGAAGACACCCACTGATAAAAACATATGGTTTATCTATTTATTTATATTGTTTAAACTTTTCGTGGTCAAAATAGAATCGTTTGATCTCATATAAGTGGCTGTGCTCGGTTCTCTCTTCTGGATATTTTTACCAATACCAGTTTCCTCGACTGAAAGAGGTGCGCATTGAAAGGGAACAGCAAAGGTCCCCTCTTTGATATTCTTGAAAGATCGAGATTAAACCTTTTGGTAGCTTATTGTAAATTCATTTTAAAGAATGTTATTTATATAACCACTTTCTTGTACGTTAGAGTTCTTCTGCACATCAGCTCAAACTGTCACAATTGATAATTTCAATTAGGAGCAGGAGCGGGTGAACGACCCGAAGTCCTGTCACGAATGAATCAAAGCACTACGTATTCTTAAAAAAAAAGGAACATTATCGTTGACCTTATTTATTTTCAAGAGAAAGTTTACTCAGTTGTCTATAGAACAGTGCGCGCAAATGACCCGAACTGTCCAGGTTCTCCAGCATGACACATTAACTGTCCTATCAGTACTCAGGTTGGGCTGCTGATGT
>NC_142683.1:9742500-9840000 GCF_964200805.1 Pocillopora damicornis | reverse complement strand
GTTTTGTCCTCATCTAAGGTGTTAGCAAATGAAATCTCCGAAAAACAGGTCAGTCGACTTTCTGCTTTTCTGTTTGTGTCCACCTGCTCGTCTTTATTTCCGTCCTTTTCGTTCCATGTCTATTTTAAGTCTGTCTTCTGTCTGTCTGTCTGTCTGTCTGTCTGTCTGTATGTCTATCTGTCTGTCTGTCTGTCTGTCTGTCTGTATGTCTATCGGTCTCTATCTTACTTCACCCATTCATTATTTCACTGTCTATCAACTTACCGTTTTACCCCGATTTCTTAATTATTGTCGATCATGATGCTTTTTCTTGATAAGTAGTTTTATGTTTTGTCAGGCCATAGCAGAAGAAACGGAACAGAAGATTGACAACACACGCATGGGTTACACACCTATCGCTACTCACTCAGCAGTGCTGTTTTTCTCCATCGCTGACCTGGCCAATATTGAACCTATGTACCAGTACTCTCTTACTTGGTTTATCAATCTATTCATCATGTCTATTGACAATTCTGAGAAATCAGATGTACTGGAACAACGGTAAGAAAAACTACATAAAATGTGCCCATGCCTTTTAGCTTTGTCATACCTCGTATACCCTGCTTGTTCCTCGGTTAGCGCGTGTAATTTAACGTGACAGCCTTATTTGACGATGCATTTCTGAGTAGACGAGAAGATCCTTGCTGTTCAAAAGGCTTAACTTGAGCCCGCTTTACTGATTATTAGTGAGAAACTGATAATGGCTGTTTTCCATCTACAGGCTGGAGAATCTAACGAATCACTTCACTTATTCTCTTTACTGCAATGTGTGCCGATCACTGTTTGAAAAGGATAAGGTGACAGAATTTTGAATTTCTTGTATTTAACATGGTTTTATCGCACATAAGAAATACGATATTTGCATTAACGATAATAAATGGACTTTCATAACATGTTTCTGATCCCAGTTTGTGAATTGTTCAAGCCCAGCTAATGTTATGGTCACCCTTGTTTTACAGCTCCTGTTCTCGTTCCTGTTGTGTGTCAACTTACTGAAAGGCAAAGGAGAAATATGTGATAATGAATGGCGTTTCCTATTGACTGGCGGAGTAGGCCTGGACAATCCTCATTCCAATCCGTCCACTTGGCTTCCCTCGCGGTCCTGGGACGAGCTGTGTAGGCTGGATGACTTATCAATGTACGTTGCTATACACAGAGCTCTGCAAATTTTTCTTTGACTATCCTTTCCCATGATCGCTGAATTAATTGACTCACCTTAACTTTCTTTTTGTTTATATAGGTTCAAAGGATTCCGACACAAGTTTCCCAAACACTTAGAAGGATGGAAAAAGATTTATGACAGTAATGTGAGTGATTTCTGTTTTTAATTAAGTTTTAGCTCTTTAACCAAGTTTCATATCAGGTATATGGTATATGCTCGTTTTCAGTATTGGACGGTGAGGGTATATTGTTCGTTAGAATTCGGGCTAATCAGGGAAAATTACGCAGCGGACTTATCTAGTTTTGTTTCTGTATTGTTGTTTTTATTGTTCTTTGTCTGTTATTTTCATTTTTTTCTTTACTGTTTTGTTTCTTTTCTTTCGGAGGGGTTACTCTATTTTCTTGTCTTTACTCATTGTTGTGTTACTTTGCTTTCAGGAGCCACAAAATGAGCCTTTACCAGGAGATTGGGATGAGAAACTCGGCCAGTTTCAAAAAATGGTTATCCTGCGCTGTCTTCGACCTGACAAGGTCTGTTATAGCAGTCAATATCGACAAAATTTACTCGCGTCCTTTTTTTTTATGATATTATTTAGGTATATTTATAAACGTTGCATTGTTTTCCTTACTTGTTTTCAGATGACGCCCGCAGTTCAAGATTTTGTTACCGCTGAACTTGGTAAGCGTTTCATTGAGCCTCCACCATTTGACCTTGCCAAGGCTTTTGCTGATTCGAACTGCTGTGCGCCGCTCATCTTCGTTTTGTCTCCTGGCTCTGATCCCACTGCCGCCCTGCTCAAGTTTGCTGACGATCAGGTAAACTACAACGAAAGCTTCAGTCTTACACTCTTTATCTGCTTAGTTTTCATTGCTGAACAATAGAGTGAAGCTTACGAGACGATTAGATTGCTTGATTTTCAACTGAACGTGCAATCGCCCCAAGGTAATTGCTTGTGATGAGATACAACCGAATGATCAGTCATCCCTCCCGAGAGGAGATTGTCCTGCAAGTCTTTCTTATGAAGTATTCAGTCCCTCGTCTATGTTAAAGGTGTTGCCGTTGTTGTTATAAATGGCCTTAGCAAGTCATTTTCAAGGCAGCACGAAAGACGAGTAATATGAGACAATTTTAAGCAAATGAAGATCATCGCAGTATATACTCAACTTAAGCAGTTGAGAAATAAGGCCTGAAAAAAATTCAGGCCTGAACGGGAATCGAACCCATGACCTCTGCGATACCGGTGCAGCGCTCTAACCAACTGAGCTATCGAGCCAGCTGGGAGCTGGTCAATTGTGAGTTCGTTATATACCCGTAGATGGAGAAGGTGTGATTAAAGAATACATGAAAGTCATATATTTGTACTGCGGAAAATACATTTTAAGCAAATGAAGATCATCGCAGTATATACTCAACTTAAGCAGTTGAGAAATAAGGCCTGAAAAAAATTCAGGCCTGAACGGGAATCGAACCCATGACCTCTGCGATACCGGTGCAGCGCTCTAACCAACTGAGCTATCGAGCCAGCTGGGAGCTGGTCAATTGTGAGTTCGTTATATACCCGTAGATGGAGAAGGTGTGATTAAAGAATACATGAAAGTCATATATTTGTACTGCGGAAAATACATTTTAAGCAAATGAAGATCATCGCAGTATATACTCAACTTAAGCAGTTGAGAAATAAGGCCTGGAAAAAATTCAGGCCTGAAGTATATACTGCGATGATCTTCATTTGCTTAAAATGTATTTTCCGCAGTACAAATATATGACTTTCATGTATTCTTTAATCACACCTTCTCCATCTACGGGTATATAACGAACTCACAATTGACCAGCTCCCAGCTGGCTCGATAGCTCAGTTGGTTAGAGCGCTGCACCGGTATCGCAGAGGTCATGGGTTCGATTCCCGTTCAGGCCTGAATTTTTTTCAGGCCTTATTTCTCAACTGCTTAAGTTGAGTATATACTGCGATGATCTTCATTTGCTTAAAATGTATTTTCCGCAGTACAAATATATGACTTTCATGTATTCTTTAATCACACCTTCTCCATCTACGGGTATATAACGAACTCACAATTGACCAGCTCCCAGCTGGCTCGATAGCTCAGTTGGTTAGAACGCTGCACCGGTATCGCAGAGGTCATGGGTTCGATTCCCGTTCAGGCCTGAATTTTTTTTTTTTCAGGCCTTATTTCTCAACTGCTTAAGTTGAGTATATACTGCGATGATCTTCATTTGCTTAAAATGTATTTTCCGCAGTACAAATATATGACTTTCATGTATTCTTTAATCACAATATGAGACAAGTTGATCGGCAATTGTTGACACGGTCATGTAGTGCTATATATTTTACAAGTGTTTGCGAGATTCTACATTATCAACAATTTTTTAGACCGCCTGCACTAAGGGCTAATGTATTTTGTTTGTCATGATAGGGCTTTAGTGGATCCAAGTTGAGTTCTTTATCGCTCGGTCAAGGCCAGGGTCCAATTGCCATGCGTATGATAGAGAAGGCCGTCAAAGACGGCACCTGGGTAGTGCTGCAGAACTGTCACTTGGCCACATCATGGATGCCTACACTGGAGAAAGTTTGTGAGGTTAGAACCGAATATCATGTTGTAAGTTTAATACAAGGTAGCTAGCAGGATCAGCTTAAATTAAACTTTTAATGAAAGAAAATATGAACTCTTCCCTTCCCACTCATTCCACGTCTGTGCGAGACTTTATGAGCGCTTTGATGTTTAGATAACTCATTCTTACACACTTGAACAAATTCAGCTTTGTTCTAAATAATCAAGCTTGTATTTTGTATCATTGCTGCACAACAGATTTTGACTGACATGGTTAAACATTTGCTTTGTTTCCTCTTTTGAAGGAACTGAACCCAGACACGACGCACCCTGATTTCCGTTTGTGGCTCACAAGTTACCCGTCACCAAACTTCCCAGTGTCTGTACTTCAAAATGGTGTCAAGATGACCAACGAACCTCCTAAAGGACTGCGTTCAAACGTCATTCGCTCCTACCTGAGTGACCCTATCTCAGACCCAGAGTTTTTTACGACATGCAACAAACCTGTAAGTAACAACTGAAAATAAGTTAGATACTTTCTACAACTTCTTGATCACTGTTCAAGGTGATGGTCTGTCAAATTCTTGACCATTTGTCTTTACTCTTCATCTTCCAGCGCGAGTTCAAAAAAATGCTGTATGGTTTGTGCTTCTTCCACGCCATCGTTCAAGAGAGGCGGACGTTTGGTCCCTTGGGTTGGAACATTCCTTACGAATTCAATGAGACTGACTTGAGGATAAGTGTGCGACAGCTGCACATGTTCTTGAATAAATATGATGTAAGTATTTTTGCCTCTAGTTACTACTGAGCAACTCTGTTAAAATCCTTCAACCTCAAACAGCCTCGCGATGGGTTTTGCATCTTAGAAAATCTAGCCAAGCTTTCGGCAAAGTGGTTTTCAATCCGTTTAAATCTTCGTCAGCATTCATCGTCGCCATTCTTGTTCCTTGTCAGGTTGACATAACCTCTGCTGTATTTTACGATCCGAAGGGGCTTACATTTTGTGTTCTCCCTCTAGTTTGAGGTGCTTTGTGCCTCAAAGGGTACTCTTTAATAACGACGTAGACAGTAAACAAGGAGGCCTTCTTTGTTGCTATACACTTTAACAAATAAAGAGCGCAGGTCTGTTTTTAAATATTTGTAGTTGTGCCTTTCATGAGTCATCAACAACTTTTCCTGTATTTTTTAAATTGCAGGAAGTCCAGTTTGCTGCTCTGTCGTATCTGACCGGAGAGTGTAATTATGGCGGCCGAGTGACTGATGATCGTGACAGACGGACCTTGCTGACCATCTTGGACAAGTTTTACACCTCGGACATTATAAACAACGAAGATTACAAGTTTTCTCCCAGTGGCAATTACTTTGCCCCTAAAGAGGGAGAATACGAGACTTACATAGATTATTCACGAAGCCTGCCGTTGATAACCCACCCTGAAGTGTTTGGTATGCACGCTAATGCTGACATTAGTAAAGATCAGCAAGAAACTAATCTTTTGTTCAACAGCATCCTGCTTACTCAGTCCCGAGCTTCTGCCAAGGGGGGAAAGTCAGAAGACGAGGTGGTGTATAGTGTGGCAGCAGACATCTTGGAGAAGCTTCCGCAGAACTTTGACACTGAGGCTGCACTACGCAAGTTTCCCACCACCTACACACAGAGTATGAACACAGTGCTTGTACAGGAGATGGTAAGATTCAACAGGCTCACAGAAGTAGTGCGGTCCTCGCTTATAAACATACAGAAGGCCATCAAGGTACGCGGTATTCAGACTCTTTTAAAGTTTAACTTTCCGAATAGCCCTGAGGTGCTAGAGGTAAATTCCCAAGTTGTTAGTAAGTTGACAGAGATAATGGAGGAATACTGCTAATTCTCTGAAAACGTGAACTTTCAGAATCAGCACTGAGTGTTCATCCCATAGTGGATAATTAGGTTGTTAGAAACTGACAGAGAGTGCAGTAAACGATAGGGACCGACTCCAAGTTTACGTATAAGAGGACTGACTGTTTTAAAGAAAAGTGCGGAAGCAAAACTTTTTTGGGAAGCGCAAGGAACCCAAAACAGAGTGATATAAGATTAATTTTATTCAAGAGTCTAGTGATTAAGCACACATACTCATGAGAGAATCAGCTGTAACTTTTGCACCAATAATCATTAAAATAACGGACAGAGATTGTCAAAACTATTATTCCCAATTCAGATAACTTGTGTGATATCGTTATATTTGTGATCATCTTTTTGTAGCTTTTTTAAGGGTTGGCAATAAATCTCATCTAAAGTACACTTAGCGGCGAAAGTAAGCCAAATTAAAACTCATCATGTTCTTGTTTTTTTTTCAAGGGATTGGTGGTGATGTCGTCTGAATTAGAGGAGGTCGTGAGTGGCATTCTGAAAGGAAAAATCCCAGGCCTGTGGATGAAGAAGTCGTACCCATCACTCAAGCCTCTCGGCAGCTATGTTAATGACCTCATAGCCCGACTGAAATTCCTTCAGGAATGGTATGATAATGGCGCACCTCCCGTGTTTTGGGTGTCTGGATTTTTCTTCACCCAGGCTTTCTTGACTGGTTCAAAGCAGAACTATGCAAGAAAATACACCATTCCCATTGATTTGTTGACCTTCGACTTCGAGGTTCTTGAAGACAAGACATACGACACCCCACCTGAGGACGGAGTGTACGTGAATGGCTTGTTCATGGAAGGTTCCCGCTGGGACAGAGAGAAAAAAGTGATAGGCGAGTCTCACCCGAAAGTTTTGTACGATAACATGCCTGTGATGTGGCTGAAGCCCTGCAAGAAGGAGGGTGTTGTAGACAGACCACACTATGTTGCCCCTGTGTACAAGACAAGCGAGAGACGTGGAACACTCTCCACCACAGGACACTCAACCAACTTTGTAATGGATATGCGCCTGCCTTCTGACCAGCCGCAGTCGCACTGGATCATGCGTGGAGTGGCTCTTTTGTGCCAGTTGGATGATTAAGTAATTTAACTGTGTGATAATTCACCTTGCATATAGTCAGTCACCCAATACGTTGTATTTAATTTTTTTTTCTTTCTCAATACTCTTTATGAGACGTTTGTAATACGATTGTACAGATATTTTATCTTCATTACTGATAGAACTGGATGGACGTGTGCAAACAGTAGACTTCGAGTGAACTTATCTCGTTAATGTGGTAACTAAGTGCCTAAGATGGCTGTTGTACAGAGAAAAATTTCACATTAAAATGTTTTCTCTCACAAGTGTGGCTTACTGTTGCCTGGATCAGATACTTTGGTTCCAATCTACATTTTGAATCTTTGGTGGCGAAATTCTCAAAAGTAGAAAAAAAATTACTTCGAAACCTAAATTTGCAATTTCGAGAACACACCCAACGGCATCGCTTACTTGAATAAACTTTAAACAGACTGGTTACTTAAATGGTGTTTTCCAGGAAAAAAGAAGTACTTGATAAAATGTTTTTCTCTGAAGGCACAGAGACCTCGAATGTAGTCCGTGGGTACTTACACTGCATGTACTGAATGAGTAACATTTCCAGTTTTGAAAAGTTCAACACTTGATCGCATGGTACAAGACAATCAGCGTGATTGTTTTCCTGGTTTAGAGACAGGTTTGTATCTTTCTTTCATTTACATATTGTAATATTTAAATCAGTTTCACGAATGCTCTGACTTCCGTAACCATTTTATCAAACATCCTTCAGTTCTAATAATATTAAGATCCCACCTTGAATGAAGCATCTTTGAGTAGTTCTTAAAAGTTAACAAAGGCAACTTCTTGGCACTAGTAAAAGCGAACGCAGTTGCTCCTGTCTTTTCTGATTTTCTAGTTTTTCAATTATCTAACGGTGTAAGGTATCATGAAAGCGACCAGCAGGAGCAACAACCAACTGTTAATGTGTGTCTCAGTTGCTGTTGTGTCTTAAGGTGGAACGCCTATAATCGTTATTCTATCATCTTGTTACTCGGTTTCAATATGCCTAACCTCTCAAGAGGCTATCCAGATACTTTGTTTTTACACAGATGGACTTAATTCCCTGAGGGAAGCCCTCCCGAATTTTAAAACGATAAGAAATTTGCATACCGCATGCTTACCTTGAGATCTTTATACCAACAATTTCTTTTTACTCGAGATTTTAAGGCAGCACGATCAATCTCGTACGATGACGTCCTCAACAAATGACCTATAGGTAGTTCCATGACTCGAGCAGGAACCGTGCTGTGTGGCGACAAAGTATGTTATGACATACTGCAATCCACTTCAAAACAAGTGTTGCTAAAACAACTGTTCTACCCAAACAGTTGGCTGCATCATGGAGCTCATTTTAAGAAAACCTTGTAAATAATGAATATGAGTTTCTAGGGAGCGCCAGATACATTGAAGATGCCAGAGATCGCGTGTAACATCTGTCAGTCATTATTCTGCCACTATGTAAATGACTTTTCGTCGCACGCTGAACAAAATCAATTTATTGTGATATTTTCATACAAGGTTACTGATTCTTTGATTTGAATAAGTGTTTTGATTTTCATTTAATAAAGCTAAAGGAAATTCAAAAGATGAGGCAAATCTGATGTGAAAATTTTTCCGAATTTGTTTTTGTTTCTTGGTTCATACGGTTGAATTTCTAGGATAGAAGGACACCTGCCATCATACAACAATGAGCCTTGTGTGATCACTTACCCTATATGTCATAGAAGAATAAAAATATTACCATTCTTTTCTCTTCCCGTAATATCACATTCTAGTAAATGGCGGCAAAATTACCCAGTTGCATTTCGACTGGTCTATCTCAAAGACGATGCTACAGCATGGAAAAGGCCGAGAATGCGTACGAGTTACCTAAAGGAAAAGCTCCTGAGATAAAGAATGACCCCGACTCAAAAGCCTCAGGCTTGACGTTTAAGTACGATGAAGGTCGAATATATTCAACGTCGGCTCCACCGATGCCGTCTGATGAAGAAAATCGTCCCGATGACATGGACTTTGATACAGACGGTGAACAATCCACCGTTGAATTAACAGGAAGTTTAACAGATTTGAGCCAGGCCGACTTTAGAAAGTTACAGGTAGGAAAGCATACACTCCAGCTGCCGACACTCCATTCGTCCTCAAAGAAACGCCGAGTAAACAACGACGTAAACAAATAACACATAAAGGAACACAAACAAAAAGGCTTTTATATCACCACTCAACGAACGTGATCTGCCCAAGTGAGATATACTTAGAAAATCGTCTTCAGTTCGGGAGAAAGGATATTTCACTGAATAATTTCAATCACGCGTTGAAATTAAGTAAAAATAGGTTATTTCTTATTCAAATAATGCATTATTCTGATATTGCGTAATAACGGAATTTATATAAAGGAAACAAAATCTTTGATATTCTTTCATTATGTCTGTGAGTAAAATCTTTGTATTTGCAGTGCAGGCTGCAATAAAATTGAAACCTAAAGCCTAAGATTGTAATAAGCAACATGCTATCTGTGCACTCTAAGATCAAATGGTGGAACTTTTAAATCTTGGCAGAAAATTGAGAAAATATCAATTTTAAGGGGGGTAAGTTTCTAAAGAAACTGTCATGCTGGGTCGGTGGGAGAGTATAACAGGTAATTTAGTGTTAACAACAGAGTTGAAAACGTAAATTAACCACTGTAAAGAGTAAAAAAGCTGACGTTTCGAATGTTAGCCCTTCGTCTATCGCTCTGACGAAGGGCTAAAGCTCGAAACGTCAGCTTTTTTACCCTTTACGGTGGTTAATTTACGTTTTCAACTCGGTTGTTAACACTACATTACATATCAATTTTAAGTCAAGCTAAGCGGCTGTCAGTTCTAAGTGCATGGAAGGAAACGAAAGATCTCATCACAATTCTTTATTTTCTAGTTTATTTCCTCACCTAACACGTTTTCATGAGCAGCGGTAGGTTAGATGAAAAGCTTTTTCCCCTGGTGGCTGAATAGGAAACTTCATAAACAGACTTCATTCCACCGTCCCTTGAGTCCTTGTTAATTTTTCCTCACAGGCACGTTTTGATCTATCGTAACCCGACGAGGGGCAAAAAAGGTTCCAAAAATAGACAGTTGTAACGAAAGTCATTACAGAAGAAGCTTGGTTTAAGATACTAAACAGTAAGTACACTCACCCTTGCATGGTGTTACAAGCTTCACGGCAGAGCCTTCGATCAGTCTGGCCAGCAAGTTTCCCCGCGGGGAACCTGGGCGTAACAACGGGCTAAGTGAAAAGACTTGAATTTCACATGCTGATTTAATTGGCTGAACAAAAAGAGAAAATGATTGACTTAGATGTACACGAGGATCCACTATGGTGTAGCTACTGTTCCATTTGTTTGCCTGCATTATCTTGCTTTAACAACAATCGGATGCTTGGTTTCCATAAAGCATTAACAGATTTGTTGAACGTTTTAACAATACTCATATTGTGATCTTGTCGGCTACTGTTCTTTAACTGCCACTTGTTTTGCGCACACTATACATTTTTCAAATACTTGTCTTCAACTGAGCTACCTAACTTGCCTCATCTTGATTCGATCTAAGCAGAAAAATGTTTCAACACACATGATGAGAAACAGTCTCAGATCAAAGTTAAAAAATTTCTGAGAGACAAAAAAGTTTTCAAAATTACCAAAATGAAATACCGGAATATCGAATCGAACTTGTTTGCCTAATCTATAAACAAATGGCCTACAGTCAAGCTGGATCTTTTATCTCTACTAATGTGTTTACACTTCAGCCTATTCTGATGCAAAAAACGTCACTCGTCTTTGTGTTCCAGAAATGCTTCTGTCACCGTACGTTCAGGAAAAGGAAAATATGAATTAGAAAGAAAACAGTGAACAGCTTCAAAGATTTCCGCTTGTTAATGGAAAATGCGAAATTAATGTCTAATCTCAATTTAAGTGAGAACCGAAAAGATCGAAAAGTTTACCCGCAATAATGTTTCTGCTAGATCTTGATCAGACTTTGGCTTGGTGTGTGGGGCGCTTAATATAACTTCTAATTGAGTTATATGCGATTACTTTCCAAACAGATTGGCGTTAAAATATACGATGTGTTAACTATAGCGTCATGAGTAAGGCTTCGATAACGCCATGCTCTGATTGGCATGCCGGGGTCACACACTAAGCTTGTAACATGTTATTAAACGACCTTCAGGGATCTGATACTCCATATATGCAGTTATCCTGATCTAATAACCTTAACCAGTTTTCGTGATATTAGCAACAAAGTATCCATTAGGTTTTCTTTTTCTTTGTTTGAGGTGATGTTAACATATCAATGCCAAGAACAGTCCCTATCACAAAGTCGGCAAGTAATTCGTTATAGTAACGATGAGTTCAGTTCAATTCTCGCCACTGATCGCAGAACATTATAACTAGGGCGAATTACATTTAATCCTAAAGCGCTCGTCGTAATTTGCCATTTGATGAGCAAAAGCAAAGATAATAAAAATCAACAAATCAACGCTAATGGATAAAAACGTGACGGTCAACAAAGACGTGTCAACATATCGAGCCACAAGACAGAGGTTTTCCACTCAGCCGATCGACGAACTACAGGCCACGCTCAGCTTAAACAGTTTAACAGTTTTGTTCGCGTGGCAGTGAACATCAGACTTCAACAAACTCAATGAACCTGGATCAAAGACAAGAAGACAGGCCCAGAGTATCGTCATTTCTCATAGATGACATTTTAGCACCACAGACTGTCCCTACAACACCACAATGTCCCAGTGCTAAGCCGATCGCAGCAGTAGAACAGCCCAGCTCTTCACAAAACTCCACGCAACTCACTGATAACCGCTCACATTTGTGTCCGCAACCCTTGGATTCAACTTTGCTGACATGCTACGGTAAAGTATACTGTATTTTATTCCACGATAACTCGGCTCTGAGTTCAGTTTTTACATAGTTCGCTTTATATATAAAGTAATACAATGACACATATAAACTCGCACAAAACTGTCTTCAGTGACTCAGTGCGTTGTTTTCTTTTAATTGTAATATCACTGTTAAGACATGTTCACTGTTAAGGGTGAGTCTCATTTATATTTTAGCGGATACTTGATAAAATTAATCGCTGTATCGGAGGATTGTTGTGAATTTGGAAACTTCATGTTTGTTTTAAGTGCACCAAGTCTAACATGAATTAAATGTTCTCTTTTTATTTGTTTACCATATATTTTCATGATTTTAAACCTGCAATGATGGAAGCACGCTTACGCACATTAATCAACTTGTAAGATGAACTTTACAACTGACAAATGGTGCATCCAACGGCAAATTTCGTGTTGCAGAGCTCAAGTGCTTTCAGTATGGTCCGTCAGATATCGTCTTGCTCGTATATAGATACTGTAAGAGGTTTGTAAGATACCCCGGGTACGAAAGCCTTAAGATGTCGTCATTTTGTCAGTTTTTAACACCGTATCAGTAGAGATTGCTTCTTACATTATAACCGATAGAGATGACGTGAACAGCTCTCCTAGTGCGCGACTTGCTGGAAGGACAAGACTGATCGTCGTTGTAGAGATGTCGCTTCTCAAAACACTTTGGTTTGGAGTCTAACCAATCGTTCCTACTTGTTATATATATGGCGTATCTATAGATTTGATAAACTGTGCACACAATTGAAGATTTTCTCCGTAGCGAAAGACTTTGTCTGCCGCTACATTTTCAGCCGAGTGTCACTAAACTGGGCGGAAGTGTTTTAACAGTATTGTGAGGTCAGGAAGAGCAAAGATCAGATTAACATCAAATGATACGTCCGAGATTTCTTTCTGTGAATTTGTTTGTTCGTAAATTACATCATATTTCACTCTTTATTTTTCAAAAAGTAATTCAGGGAAATATTACTTTGTTTATAACAAATTTTAAAAAAAATTTCCTGATTTGACTTTCTCTTTTCTTTTTCTTTTATTCGCAAATCCCACACAGAGTTCGGGGCAAAAAACAAACCTGAGCCACGTTAAAACACAAGCGTTCATTAAAACTGAGCTGATTATTCATGTTTGTCATAATATGCGTCTATTAATTTGGACGGCATCAAAGAATAGTCAAGCAGTATAAATACCGCCGGAGATCTAACCAACACACAATTCCCATTCTTGGTTTCCTAGGTTGCATTTCGTGATGGTCTCCAAAAATGTCGCAAGTTCTACCGGCAAAACTGAATTAATGCCCAGATAAACTCGCGCCGATCTAGAACTACTTTCGCTCTTTATCGAATTACAACCGCAAATATTCTGAACGTGTTTGCTTTTTCCTGTTCGATTAACGTCCCTGCATGGAATTTTAGCTTTGGAGCGGTCGTGTTTCTTCCTTCGACTGCTTGCACGTATTTAGCGTCACGAACTTATGTCAGTGTTATTAGTTGGGGCCAGAAGAAAAGAGATCTAACTGAGATATAGATCTCATACTAGGGTTCGTTCACGTTAAGGCGTAGTTTACGACAGTTTGTCATGGATGAAGCCAAAAACGTCGGAACTAAAGAAGAAATCTTTCTCAACATTTTTCAAACTGAACGAGTTAAGTTACGGACACAGATTGTTGCTGGAGTGATTAAGGATGATAGCAGGTCCGTCCTTTCATTTTATGCTTCACTAACCATTAAAACAAAACGCAGTTAGGTCCGGCCCTTTACTGAACTATACCAATAAAGGCATCATGCTTTCTTTAAAATGAAACATTTAACACACATTTTTGTATGAAACCTGATAAACTATTCACATAAAATTGCCTCGCAGAAAGTCGAGTAATACTGAGTAAATTATCGATAAAAAACTGCATGATAATTATTTTGGAGAAAAATGATGAGGCTTATTAAAATGCCACATCCTAGTCAAGGATTCTAATCAATCAAAGTAACCCCTGAAACATTCACTCAGGAAAGATCAAGTGTATCCCTTTTTTCACGCCTAAAATGATTAAGGACAAACGAGCATCTTCGCCGGAAAATCCCTTACAAAAACTTGCAAAAGGAACGCATTTATTGAAATGCTTATAAAAACTAAGAAATTGTGTTTCGGTTTCTAACGACGAATAAAAGCTCCAGCGCTGAAAAACGATACAACAAAATGATTCAGTTAGACTCAGTAACACGATTCATTGTGGATCATTTAATTCCATCCTTATCACAAAGCTGTATACACAACTGGATGTCCCTTTGACACATTTCAATTTTATCATATCAGCCCTTCTTGCTTGTCGGTTTTTCTTTGAAGTATGTTTTATTTCTGACAACATTTGAACCCGACTTGCTAATTTCGTGTCTTACATTTTGATGATCAATATGGCTGCGATTGCTTTGGAGGTCAACTTATCTTATTATCTACGCGAGCAGTTAAGAGACCATAACTCTAGAGAATTACCAACAAACAAATTGCGCTCGAAAAAATATTTGTCTTTCAAATAAATGATTGAGTTACACCAATTTATTAAAGATCTTAGCCAAGCCTCGGCAGTATATTTTCTTTAAAAATGTCGCTCCAGTTCAACGTTTTTTTAACTGTTTGTTCCCTTTTCAACCGGGTAGTTTTTGTTCCTCAGTATTGTTCACTGCTTTGTTTTCACAAGCTAAAAGCATTAATGGACATATTCCTGTCTTCCCTCAAAGAAAAACAAATAGTGTATGCGCAAAGAAAGAGACGGTAAGGTGTTAAACAGGGCCATCATAGAACTGGCAATAGTATTAAGAGACACCTTAGATGTATACCTCAGCTGTGTAGTAACAGCATCGCATCAAAATGACATAATCTAATTGATTTTTCCCAAAAGAATGTCAACACAGGGTAAGGGTCTTTAAGATAAGTGAAGAAAAAACCGTGAATTGTTACCCTTAGAAACCTTAGAAGAGTTGTGCTGAAAACTGCAGAAAGAAATGACTTTTATCCATGATAATACAACTTGCGGCGATAATGATCTTGTGTTTTTACTCCTTTACAATTTATGATTACAAAAAATAGTGAATCATGTTTTTCTGTGCATTACTTACTCACTGTGTTCAATGAAGTCAGTTGCTGATTATGGTAGAATTCATCCATTGGTTCTGGGGATGATTTAACGGTAGACATTAAATTATTACTATGTTGGGAAGAAAAACATTTGGCACGATCAGGTCTTATGGGCAACCTTATTCTAGGAGTTACAGCGTAGGCAACCAGTGTTTGCTGAATTCGACTGATTTGGTACTTCACGTACAGTTCCACCCGAACATGCCCAAGGCCGAAATAGAGCAATAAAACATGAGGTAGTTAGGGTACGAAAGGCGGTTATGCTAAGCTAGAGTTACAATTCAAAATTACTTTGGACTATTATTGTGTAAAACCAAATGTTCCTAGACGGACAAAACTAGAGGAAATGAATGTAAACAATGTCTGAAAATCGACAAAAAAAATCTAAGGATTCTAATAACCCTTGGTTCAGGCGCTGTGGTTTTTGGCATCTGTAACAAACTCTGATTTGATACAACTTGTTGGCCGGGACTCAGAAAATCACTCTGAAAATGTCATAAAGGAATTGATTTCATCGAATGCGCATGCAATGGTAAAATACATTCGGAGCACTAAATCTTTGTGTTATTTTGCTTCCAAAGAGAAAACGCCCAAAGTGGATATAACGGCGTGTTAGCAACACAGGTTGATAAGAATATGGCCAGGTTCATAACCACTAAGGATAACTAGTTACCATTATTTCATCTCGCAGCATTGTCATGGGAGATACATAATCAAAATTACCATAGCAGTTTTAAAATTATATAAAAAAAAATGCTGCTCATTAATACCTAAAAGAGAACATTTCATTGGTCACAAAGTATATAAAAAGAATGTAAATCTTTCACATTCCAGGATCTCCCTGTCATGTGGCTCGGCACCCTTACTATTGGAGACCCCCATACACGTGTTATTCACCAGCTCATGGTTACAAATGCAATCACAGTGCTAATTCTCCTCTCTACTGTACGTCTTCAGGTAAGCTGCACATTATGAAGTTAGTTAGCAGGATCCTCAGCTAACTCGAGTCGAAGAAATATGTCAGAACGCATGGAAACAGAAGGATTTATAAAGGCTTGATGATTAATTGAAGCGAAATGTGATATTTTGGCCTAACACACCTCGTCATCGATATTTTCATTTAATCCGATTAACAAATATATTATGTGTTGTCGTGCTTATCACAAATGACGTCAAAATGTAGTAAAAACAAAACAATGGCACACGAAGCGCAGCCGAGTGTGTCACTGATGTTCTTACCGCAATTTTAACGTCTTCTGTGACCTATTACAGACCTACGGCAACATGGAATCTGCTCTTCATAATAAAAAAGCAAAATATCGTCAATGGTAACGTCATCCAATAGATCACAAGTTAGAACATCAGCCAATCAAAATGCATGTGTAATTTAGCTTATCATAGAAATGAGAAGAGATCTATGCTTTTTCTCCACAGATCTCTTCATTAACTCTAACAGACATCCGTCAACTTCCTCAGAATCTTATACACAGTCTGTTCATGAACAATCACGGTCGCGAAGGCCTAGAAGACCCTGGACACGAGCAGTGTTTTCTAACTTACAGCGCAAGGGACTTGAAAAGCGTTTTCAGGTTCAAAAATACCTGACAAAAGCAGATAGACATCAGTTAGCGTCTATGTTAGGCTTGTCAGATAATCAGGTCAAAGTGTGGTTTCAAAACAGGAGAATGAAATGGAGGCAAGAAGCCAGAGAATCTGTTACTAGTACGAACAATGACACACATGATCTCGAGGAGGAAGAAACTTAGCAAAGCCTCCGACAACTTTAAAACTTATTTAATAAAGACTTCGTGCGCTGCGTCAAAATTTATGAATCTCATCAGCTGATGGAGGATTGTGTTTTACACCAAAGCCGTGAATTTCATGTGTTCATGAGTTAACTGCTCTTTTCCAACATTCGGGAATTCTAAACATTAATTATAACCTGGCCATGACTTATTTAAATTGTCTTTTCAATTTGAAAGATGTGTTAGATTTATTAACATTGCCATGGGGACAATAAAAAAAGGTTTTAGCTGCCTCTGCGTTCGTTGCACTTTTAAAGACTGTCGTTACGACTATATTTAACACGTCGTTTAAATATTCAGAATGCAGGAGTCTTAGTCCGTAGTTTTACGACAGATAAAAACGCCCTACATGCTATCGAAGGAAATAAAAATTCTTCATACCCAATTCAGCTGTGCCTCGTGCATGATTGTACGCGAAAGCCACTGCATACGTTTATTTACCAACTAGCTTCCAGAATCCTCTCTGTTTCTCCCTAACTTTTCTTGAGGGGGAAAGGGAGAGAACCTTGGGTTCGAGGTTGTCTCTTATCCGTATGAAGATGAGAAATTAATAGAACAGAGGGAGGATCGTGCAGTTGGTTGGACGTGTTAATTTAAAAAAAGCTTACTATCACGGCCAGTCAGTCTTTTATTCATAGCCAATATTTGCATATTACTATTGTTTATCTATAAACATGTCCACTCACACATACGATGGTCCGCCTGTGATAAAACACCGCCCTCAATTGAACACTGCAGATGAAAGCAAAATTAGCTATAAAAGTCAGAATCAGTCAATTTGATGAGGTGTTTAAACCAGAAATTTACGAAGAAATGACACATCGGGTGAAGCTCTTGAACGTACTAGTTCCTGGTTGTAAACATCACAAGCCAGAATAATGCAGTTCTATCCCATTAAAGAGGCCAGATATTGAAACTTTCAGTTGCCATGTTTCTGTTGTGCATATTTTCGAGACTTTTTTTACCGAATGGATGTCACTAGCTGACGAAAAATGATTTTATACGATGCCGGCCTCGAATAAATGCCAATTAGGCATGCAAAAAAGGCCATGAGTAATTTTAGGATGAGGAGGGATCAGTTTTGGAGAGTTGTCCACATTTCTTATTATCAATGGAACTAGCTAACACTTTCACCATGACAAAAATCGGACACAAAGCGGCCATGGCTCAATAATGCGTAAAAATTTGCAAGCAAAAGATTCTGAGATATGAAACCTTACTTGGGTGAATGTAAGCCTTTTCCTCTTTTTTTGCACATTTTACATATCGGTAGTTTCATGACTGAACTCATGAAGTTAGTTGCCTCGAAGATACGGTATAACTCGAGAGTGCTCTCGGATCTGACTTTAGATAGTTAGACGGCAGGCATTTGGCCTCAACAAAATCAGAAGTCCTAATTCAAATATTAAGTATTAAGCCTTAGACAGTTGAGAGGTAGTAGGCTCAACACATAACCTCTTTATCTATAGAATGCGTTACAGTAAATCGGTCAGCGTTTAACCACACCTCTGGACATTCTTCGTCACCTTACACCACATAGAAACCAGCGGCGCGAAAAGTCAGAAACTGAACCTTTGTGCACGCAAAATAACGTCTGCGGATTTTTTAATTTCTCTCAATGAAAAGTCCACCAGATTTGAACAAAATGAGAAATTAAAGCTGTTAGAGATGGATGGCGACGGATCTACCACAGATGACGATTCAACAGAAGATGAAGAAGACTCAAAAACAGCTGATACTGAATCAGGAAAAAATGTAAACAACCCCAACGCTCAAACAAGAGGGTTAGTCAGAGGTTTTAAAAAAACTATCTTTTTAAGTAAACTTTCCAACTTAAAAATTAATAAGATCGATAATTAGAACTGAAGTTACATTTGTTAAGTTCGTCAATTCTCATTATTTGTCACATCAGTCACATCGATGTTAAGGTTGATGAGAGGAATGGCAATGGCGCAAACTTCTCAGCCTTGAATGATGAAGGGTTATCGACAGCTACATCAGGTTTGAAATTTCTTCGATTTAATTGTATGAGGTAATTTTTGTCGTTTGTTTTTCAGTCATTATATACATTTCTAAAACTAGCCTCTTGTGGCTCTCTAATATTACATTCCTTGACCTTGACGACTTTGTAAGAAAAGTAACAACAGTCAGAGAAAGTGATAGTTTATGGGAAGTAAGCATTGATGATAGTTAGTCACATACTGAGGGCCCATATTTGACTTACTAGTTTTTTCCAAGGGTTCTAGAGGCTGAAACTGTTTGTTTGATCATTGGAGCAATGCATCTACAGAGTATTTTGGTCAAGGTTAAAAGAAAGCTTGTGGAATCATTGACTATTACAGCACACAATAAGGTTCTCACAGAGATCTTAGGGTCCACTTCTTACTATGCACATTTCCACCCTGCCTCCTGCCTCCTGTTACCATTGAAAAATGACCCATGTTTGGTAAGATTGGGTGTGAGCTAGATGAACAGGGTGGTCAAGTTTCAGTACACTAATAAACTTTCTGAGTACAATGAGCAAAAATAAGGAAACCAAAATTATCCCAAACCTCTATTGTTTAGTTTTTTGGTCCTTGAAATATCTTTTTCTTTGGAAATGTTTTGAGGTGAGTCATGGTACTTAATAGTGAAAAACAATACTCAAGAAAAGATGAGTTTTAAGAATGAGGAATCAAACCTCAGATCGACCTTTGGATTCCACCCTCCAATGCTCTACCACTGAGCCACAG
This sequence comes from Pocillopora damicornis, assembly GCF_964200805.1. NCBI lineage: Eukaryota > Metazoa > Cnidaria > Anthozoa > Scleractinia > Pocilloporidae > Pocillopora > Pocillopora damicornis. The sequence goes on along the minus strand of NC_142683.1, from coordinate 9,820,672 downwards.
AGACTCTACAGTGAGCGAGGTCTTTTACAAAGTTCATATGACATGCATCCTGCACACTTCTAGGATCAGCAATGTTGATAGCGTAATGTTTGTAGATAGAAATAGTAGAGATGGTAAGTTTTGGGCTTGGAAAAGAAATAAGAAAGATGTTTTTTGTCTTGTCACGTGCATGGGACAAAGAAAAAATTCTTTGTCCCCATGAGGAATCAAACCTCAGACCTTTGGATTCCGTGCTCCAATGCTCGACCACTGAGCAACAGACTCTACGGTCAGCGAGGTCTATTACGAAGTTCATATGACACACATCCTGCGCAATATTTCACATAGAAAGTCAGTATTTGTACATAATGTAAGCCTTATTTTTGTGTACTAGGGGCAGTTTGTTGGGCTTTATTTTAGAACATATTGCAGCTACATATCAAATACATGAAACAGTTGTATTCTGCTGGAAAGACTTGATGCTTCTGCTTCAAGTCCCTCATCCTACTCCTTTAAGGTTCAAATTTCTGTCCCCTGGGCATGGCTGACAGTCATATGCCCATGTGTAACCCAGGGGGAGGGGGAATGTTTAAGCTTTGAATTGATTGGCACAAGTTTAGTGAGAAAGTTAAAAACATCTTGTAAGAACACCAAACCATGCAATTGATTGCATTTCCCACTGTTTTGTTGTCCTCTGGGAACTGATCTATTATCTATTGCAAAGGAAAATCGTGGAAAAGTCATTGTTAGGTATGATCATATGGCTAGCTACAACTGTACAAGTGCACATGGGCAATGAAATATTTTTTAATCATTTCGTAGAAGCTTATATTATTATTAACTCTGTGAATTTTTTAATTAAAATGTTTTTTTTAACTTTCAAAGTGAATTCTAAACTCTGTCCTAAATAGTGTTTTGTCATTATATTGTGAAAGAAAATTTTTATAAATTTGTAAAATTAACTGCCCCTTTTCTAGATTTTAAGTCCTTTGCTACAGAGGACACTACATTCTTTACTCACCTGAAAGGAAATGAAGCTGAAGAAACCATGAGGTTGGTATTGGGTAATTTCTAAGAAAATAATATTGTAATACATGTACCTCTAAGCTCAACCTTTTTTCAAAGTCACTACATAAGTATTTGGCAACCTAAGGTCATATAGTTGTTGCCAGAAGTAAAAGTGACACAGTTTATGTGAGACCTGACCTTAACATGCTGAAACCAATAAAAGAGGCATATCTTTACATGAAAAAACCAATGAAACATTAATGAGGGAGTGAATAGGAGTAAGCAAATGTGCAGATTGGCTGTGATTTGAAGCTGTTTGCAACTGACACGGGGATTTGTAAAAAAGGTACATGTTCCTTGAGCTTTGTGTGTTAGCTAAATAATTTTTGAAAAATTGTCCACACCCTTTTTAAAGGACCTTCTACCAACTGTAAGGAGACTTTTTTTATCTCTTTTATTTTACATTTTTAAACAATTTTTTAAACATTTTTTTTTAAAGAAAATTTCAAACTCTATTAGTGAGCAGCACTTTGCAATCAGTTACAAAAACTGTCTCCAGAGTGCACTTCATTGGTTTAGTTTTAAATCTTCAATAAAACATTTCTGATCATTGCTGAGCTTTATCACAAGCAAAATACAAGATGCTGGTCCAAAACATTGATGAAAATTGCAAACTGCTGCAATAGCAGGATCTGCAAATTCTGTCAGAATTCCCTGATCCGTTTGCTTACTCACCCCCTCTTAAAGATAAAATTAACAGATAAAGCCTTAATCTGAAAAAAAAATTAAATACTGTGAGGACCCCTGAACAATGAAGTGCCTGTATGAAACAGTGTTTCATTACATCAACTTTTAAATGAATGCAGAGGGCACCTACAGATTAATTAAAAAATTGTTCTGTGGTTTACAATTCTTACTTAGATTTAAGTATGGCAACTATGAAGCAGTTACCAAAAGTCCTCAACAGGAAAAGGCAGATTTGAGATCAAAAGGAGGTATTAGCAGTCTTCAGTAGTTAGGCAACTTATGTTTACATCAGTGCTCTTTTTAGAGGGTGTCATATTTCTACTTCACCCTTGAATCAAAAGAGAGTTGTAGAGCACATTTTCTATTAGAGTTTAGTAGAATTGAAATTGTCAATCTCATGTTTGACCTGCAAGCACAAATTTTAGTCTTGATTGATGTAACTTGTACATCTACAGACCAGAACTGGGAGAGGTGATAAAAGTGAGTTAGAAATGTTGGGAATATTTACAAGTCATTGATAGCATATTTGAAATAAGCTTGATTGTAGATGTACAGTACTTGACTGTAGATGGTCATTATTGACCAATTAAAGAGAAAGGTGTTTAAATATCCATTTCCTTTAAATGTTTTAAACCATTTTTGCCAAATAGATCATATGCAATCAAAGGCAAGGAGCAGAGGGAAAGGTATTGATTTTACAATATGTGTATTGTATTGTTACAATTATATTTTCCAGCTTGGAAGAATATCCATGTCCTCTTCAAGGAATTGCCAGAGACAATCTTCTTAAACAATTGTTTCTGAGAATTCTAATAAAATTTTTTGATCTCTTGAACACTTCAAGGTAGCAATTTTTAAAATATTACTCTCCTCACTTTATTTTCAATACATGATCAGAACTTTCTTAACCAACTTGTTCCATCATGTGTTCAATTATTCCTAAAGAAATCAATTCATTTTACACTAGAGTCAGTTTATTTCAAAATTTGAAATAAAGAAAGAAAAAAAAACAAAACTAATTATAAGGATAATGAGACAGGTTTCAAATGGTTGATAGACAAACGTTGATATCTGTACTGCATGAGAACATTTGTAAGAATCACCAAATTTTATGGAGGATCATGTCCTTTGGGACACCTCCATTCATGGGACACAAACAAGGGTCCAAAAAAGTGTTCATATAAACTTTTTGTTTCTTACTTATGACAAATTACAGACACCTCTATTCAGAGGAAAGGGACACTTTTTGTGGGTTTCAAAGTCTGGTGTTGACCTCCATTCAGGAGACAACTGAGCCAGTCACTCATGTCTACAAGGCGTCTAAAATTGCTATTGTTCCTTGGTATCTTTGTAGGGATGGAAATAATCTCTCTATTAAAATAGAAGATTTGAAACAGTAAAATATGATTTAATTAGTTGTTCCAGTTACCAAGATGTACTCAGCAAACTCTATTATGTGACTGTGTATAGCACCAACAAAAAATCAATGTATACACAAGATTGCAGACATTTCTGTTAATCATATTTATTTCATACATCATATGGCTGCTTGAATTGACATCTACAGGAGTTTCCAAGCCAAAATAATAAAGGGTTGGGGTTTTTTAGTTAATCATGAGCAAAAGACCAAGTTAGTCTCCATATTCAGAGGCCACTTTCTCTGGTCCTTGAGGTGTCCCCTCAGTGAGGGTTTTACTGTATTTAGTACCTTGTGGGAACCAAGTCAATCACTCACCTTTGAGTTAAAGCTTTAAGAGCATTGAAGCCCTTGGGTTTTACTCATTATAAATTATTTATTAATTCAATATATTTTTAACAGGGAAATTAAATGTTTCTGTCCAGTCTAACAACAAATCACTTGGTAGGAGGACTTCAGTGAACAAGAAAAACAGTTCCTCTGTCATTCAGAATGTAGAGGAGGAATGCAAAATAATAAAACACAGCAGAAATTCTGCTAAATCACCAAGCTCAACATCAAATCCAGGAAATACAAGTTTTGAGAAGGCTAAATTGAAAATCAGTGAGAGAAATGAGTCATATGTGGATAATGAAATGCTAGCAGATGGTAAGCTATTCAGAATAAACAACTGGATTGGCTCATTGTTTATCTTTATGTTTAGTGTTTGTTGTGTTTATCCTTATCTTTGGTGATAAATTCATCCTTCATGGACGATGCATCTAACATAAAATCTACATTAGTCATGTAGGAAGAGAATGAAATGCCTTCATTGATACACCTACCACACCCCTCCCATTCCTCTGAATTTAGCAATAATGAGGAGAAAGTTTCAATCTCAGTCTTAAGTCACCTTAGTTATCAGTGTAGTTCTATTCAATGAAATTATCAGTACCTTCATGCCTGGTTTGAGTGCTACATTTTGGTGGTGCACAGGCAGCCCAAGCTCCAGCTGTGAGATGATAGTCATGCAGAATAAGAGTCATGGCCAAAATATGAGTTTGTATGGGAATATTTACAACTGCTCTTTGGAATAAAACTTGAAAATACAGTCAATCTTTCAATGAAAATACCTCACCTTACTTTCATAGTGCACAGCTTGTTTTCTAACCACTTACTTTGAAAGAAAGACTTTCTCTTAGGAGTAGTAAACCTAGAAATGGATAACTTGCTAAAATTGCTTATTTTCAACATAGTAAGCGGTCAGACAACAAGAAATGCTCTGTGGAGATAAGGTTAGGTATTTTTATTTCCTATGAGCAGTTGTGAATAATCCCTGACAGACTCTTATATTTTGTAGCAAGGCCCATGGGAAGTATAAAGTAAATGCTGTGTTTTGATTGGTAGGCAAGATGGGCCCATCCTCCCCACTTGGTATTGCCTGCTCTGATCCATTGCAAAAAAAAAAAAAAAAGTGCATGGAGGGGACTTGAAAGTTCATAACTGTCTGACTATGTCAGCGATGAAGTCACAAAAAGTGGCAGAAGACAGTCAAAACAAAGAAAACATGAACAAGGTTCCTGGGTTTATTGTGCTACAAACACAGTTGTCTTTCTTTCCTGGCTCTCAAATCATTTAAACAAGTTATTCTTGATTTTTACTAAAGCAAAATCTCTTTGCAATATGAAAAATCCTTTATTGTCCAAGCTTGTTGGTTTAAGATGGCTGGATATTAGCCTTGTTCTCTTTTGGCCTTTTTATGGACGTTGACTTCATCTTGGTACATAGAAATGTAAGGAAAAGAACTTGGCCAATATCAAGTCATCTTGACCTCCCACTTGGTCAATAATGCATACATGTATGCAATGCTTACTGATGTTCAGGAATATTCAACAATTATTGTACTTGTATTTTCATGTTATTATAACAGGTTTTGATGATCAAGACATGATAAGACCATCTTTCACAGAGCCAGCCTTGGGTCCTTCAGTACCTTTTATTTTGTCCAAACCTGGAGTTGTTCCCGTGATTCAGGTTAGCATCATCATGAGAAAATATTATATACAATTAAGTCAGATCCCAAAATCCATTTGTTAAATACTGAAAGTACTGCACCATCCATGGGCAATTCCTTTCCAAAATAATCACCCTCTCAATTCCTTCAGACTGTACCTCTCTTCCCCAGATGTACCTCATTCTAAGGGTGAGCACTACTTTACTACTACTTGGAACCCACAAAGGTTTGCTTTTGACCTTTTAAGGAGTTTTTGTTTTCTTACTTTGCTCCCCTTAGTTTTGTTGAGTTTTATTTAGGTATTTAAATATTTTATTATTGTTTTTTGGAGTTAAGTGGACATTTGTTTATAATACTTGTCTGTCTGTTGCCAGGATGGTGTTCATTTCAATATTCTTCTACTAGGCAGGGAATACTTAAGATTTCTTTTTAATAACATTAAACCATCCGTTGGTTGTGGTAAGAGAAACAAGTGAAGGACAAATATGGAAGTAATTAGTAATTTGGCTGAGCATGTGGGGCCAGGTTGATTTAAATTCAGACTACAAACCTCACATACATACCCTTGAATTATACACACTCCATCTTAAGTCTTAATATGCTGGTCATAACTTAAAATTTGGTGAAATTACAAAACTGCTACAAATTACCTTTTTATTTATGCTAACAGAAGCTTGGTTTTTTTCTACCAAAAAAGTTTGCTCCACTTCCCTCTCTTTCTAAATCAACAGTATTCATGATTTTTAAGAGCTAAGGGGAATTTCTTTTTTACCACAAAATTTTCCTCTCAGATTTAACCAGTTCTGGTGCTGCATCAACCAAATTAAGTAATAAACAGTGCTTCTTCAGATTTGAACTTTTTGTTATTGACTCAATTAATTTAGAGATCTTGTTATGCCTCATGCCTTATTTTCAGATTTAATGTGTTTCTTATTGTACCATGTACTTAATACTCCTTGCAAAGTAATTATGTAAACGACGAGGCATTAAAGTTGGCTGTTTTGGGCAATTTTGAGCAATGAATCTTCCCTTTTTGTGGTAATGCCACATTTATTAATTCCATCAAAGCCTGAAAATCTCCAGATACACAGGTTAGAATTTCATGACCCCATTATTTCCCTCATATGAATAGACAATTGCACATCTTTTACCAGATATTACTAACGAAGATTTTTTCCAGCAGATTCCAGCAACAATCAATTCCTATTTGCGGCAATATCAGAGAGATGGAGTCAGCTTCTTGTTCCAACACTACTCTGAAAATACTGGCGCCATTCTTGGAGATGACATGGGTTTGGGTAAAACGGTTCAGGTAAGAAGTTTATCTTAATTACCTCAATTACCTTATCACATAATGAAACCATGTAGGTTTTTTATTGCTGAACTAATCCCAATTCTCTGAGGTAACTTCTTGAGAAAATTTCTTATTTGAATTTTGGAAAATGAAATCATCAGCGTTACTAAATTAGTGTTTAGCTACACTGTACTTGCCTTGGAGGAAATAAATGTGCTGTGTATATTCTCCTGATTGTATAATTTATGAAATCAAAAGCATAAAGCTGTAGTAAAACTTTGCTCACGAAACAAAGGTGATTGCAGATAGGTTTTGCAAGGAGAAGTACCAACTTGGTCGGTAAAAGCATTCCATTTCCCCAAGAATTATATAAAGTAACATTGCAATTCGCTCTTTTATTCGATTTGGCCGCACGCTTCCACCCACAGAAGTGGTAAACGTTTGTCTTCACAAAGAAACGTAGTGGATTTAGAAGGGAGAATTGCAAACTGATTGTGAGCTTATTTGTTTTGCAGATAGACGTAAGTTAAAGTCAAATTTTGTGCTAGGAAATTCTCACCCTTTTTTGAGATTGTTGGAGTTCAATATTATCCGTCCAAAATCTTGGGAATCTTAATCTTAGCAATATTACTTACTCAGTAATATTGAAGACTCAAGTCTTTCTCAGTTTCCCTCTTAAAATTTCGCAAATTTTTTCCCAAAATATTTATAAAAGCAAGAGAACAAGGTACCCCTTTATTTTCCAGGCATGTTTTATAAAAGAAAAAAAACAAGCCTTGTTTAGTGTCCCGATCGTATGACTAATAATAGATCATTTCACTTATGATTTCCAGGTTATTTCCTTCATTTCTGCCATTTTGGGTAAAACTGGAACCAAAGTTGATATATTCCGCAAATTCATGGATAGAATGGCGCATGAAAAACAGGTTAGTTTCATATAATAGAGGGGATATGCAAAAACTGATTCGATCAATCTGAGACTGAAGGGTGAAAATCTAAACAAATTCCCTTTGATTTTCTTTACAATGCTCTCCCTCATTGGTTAAAAACGCGCCTACTTTATATTTTACCGATAGCATTTGTTAATGTTCCTCCGCTTACTGTCGATTGCGTTAAAAAGGCTTCACAACAGCCATAAAGCGATCAAACAGCACAAATTTATTATGGATGCGTTCGCAAAAAGGTTTCTCGCAAAATACATCACAGAATGTTCTGGGGTGCACCCATCTAACTTTTAGCTGGTGAATAGTGACTGCCATTCCGACAGAAATCAGCGACCGCAAGTGAAACAGTATTGAAGAAAAGCCACAAACAACCATTACAACGTTTCTAATCACTGAAGTATCAATCTGGATTTTAAACTTGAAGATATACTTCTTTTACCAACATTATAGACTTTAAAGGTTATGACTTGCAGACCGAGTGCAACGAGGTCCGTACGTCATGACCGAGAGCCAAATATTTCCCGTCCGGCCCTCCCACTCGGTCAGAAAGCATTTTATCATATGATCAGTAAGTGTTGAAAATTTCAAAATTTTATTCCAACCCTTATAGGACGTACTTATATAAAAGAGAAGGGCACGCACTGGACAACTACTGAAAAGATTTTACGGAAAAAGCTCTTTTTTTCCGAGTAAGAACGAGAACTTATAATTTATCGAATGGCGATACACATTTTCCCATTTATTATATTTTTAGCTGTAATCCGCAATTTATAGATTCTCAAAAACTATAAAAGAGCCGTGTTGGAGCAGGGCTGGACAGCCTTTTTTCTGAACCGGCTCACGTTAACTTGTTCGGCCCCACACTCGTCAGCTTTAAGTATGTTTTTTCTACGGGATTGCGCCCGCGGGGTCTTACGGGTCATTTGATGATTGGTTTTATTTGTTACATAAACCTCGCACGATGCTGTGGATATTCCTGATCCAAGCTATGTGTTTGAAGTTTCTTCTCTGTATTAACCTAATCAATGACCTAGTTCGCCAGTGAGTTCTCTGTAGCTCAGTGGGTGTCGAAGGTCTGAGTTCGACGTGTCGAAAGAGAGATCGTAAGGTTAAGTCTGCTGGTTACTTTCTTTATCCCACAACAGAGTTCATAATAAAACGTATTTCTCGATGGATCTATTCGCCTTTTTGCAAAAAGAAAAAAAAATGCCATGATATATTTGGATGTATCCAGCTTAGTGACGTCTCTTGTAACTCTTTATTTTATCTTTTTTTGTTTCAAATAGGAAAAAGTCAACCCAGAGACAGGTACCTTTCTGGTTGTAAGTCCAGGCTCCGTCATGTTCAACTGGAGGGATGAGCTAGAAACATGGGGTCATTTTAAGACGGGTCTCTTTCATGGTACCACTAGGGAGTCCACTTTAGATAGGGCCTCTAGAGGGCGACTAGATGTAGTTCTGACTACATATGAGACCATGAGAAATTACTTGGTGAGTTCATGAAGCCCCTTCTCTTGATAATGAAGCCGAAACATTTTAACTCCTGCGTTTGCAATCCGTGTGAATCTTCCCCATCCTTTCAGAAACTAGTTTCAATTTCGCGTATTCTTACTGCTGTTGGGCTCGTTTAATCGAGTGAGATGTTTTATATGTTATTCTGTTGTCTAGCAGTTTTCAATAGCTCTTTCATGAAACGCACGAAATAACGTTAGGTTATGTATTTAGGAACTTGCCAAGTTCTAAAGTGAAGTGGTCTCAATTTGTTTATTGAGGCGGAATTGAAGTAAGAATTCGGTTCGCAACAGTTGGAATGTGAAAACCTAGTTCCGTATCGGAATGGATGGAGAAGCAATCTGAATTTCCAAACCGACAAAAGCGTGGAAAGTATAGTTAAGTTCTTTTTCCTTTCTCTTTAGACTGATGTGAACCGACTCAAATGGTTAGCTGTAATCATGGACGAAGTCCATCGCCTCAAAGATCCCAAGGCTCAAATAACTGTGGCTGCTAAAGCTCTCAATGTGAAAAGAAGGTAACCCCACCTAGGAATTACCGTTACCTGAAATCACACAAATATCGATAATTCTGTCACACTTTGTCAAGGGACCTTCATTGTAGGGTGGTATTGTCTTAGTACTTTCTCAAAGTGGGTCACCTTTATTGATGAGATCTTGGGATGCAATGCCAATTTGTTGAGCACTAAATTATGCTCCAACAATTTGATTATTTGCCGACATTATAGTTGAGAAAAATAGTGTGAAAGGATGTCGCACTGTGTCTTGCTGAACAATTCGTTGTAGTTCAACATTGTTTTGTATAATTGATTTCCTGTACATCAGATATGGCCTCACAGGGACCCCACTTCAGAATAAACTGGAGGAGTTCTGGTGTGTGTTGGACTGGGCAAACCCAGGAAGTCTGGGATCAGCCAAAAACTTCAATCAGGAGTTTGGCAAACCCATGCTGAAAGGACAGACTTTTGACGCAACTAAAAGAGAACTGACTGTGGGAAGAAAGAGTGAGTTCTTCAAGTTTACACTTCATATTCTTGGCGATGGCAACTTAGCCCGGAAGTTTTGTGGAAATCCACTTATTTGGCGAATTTGCGATATTCAGTATTTTGCGGGGAAAAAAATCCGTTTTGCGATAACCGAAAGTTCTGTAGGACACTAAGTTTTGTGATAATGTAGTCTAATCGTATGGATAAGTGTAGTCCTGAGAAGGACTGTTGCCGGTAGTGGTGACAGACGTTTCGACAACCTGAACGAAAGTTATCATCAGTGTCACGTGAATGGTTGTGGTTAGTCAAATGTTCTAAATCCAGTTCGTTTCAACTGATTTGTTGGTTTTGCCGTGATGATGTTGGGTGTAAGACAAAAGTGGCGTAAGTTGGTCGAGATTGTTGTGTTTCGATCGGTCGGTTAGGTGGTCCAACAGTCTTTCTGAGGATTACACTTACTCGGACGATCAGATTGCACTATCACATGTAACCCCCATGAAGTTCAAACCATTTACTGTTCAATAACTTTTGTAGTTTTGGGGGTAGCAGTAGAACATTGATGAGGAACTAAAAGCTGTGCAGTCATCTCGTGTTCCTGGTTAAATTAGCGTGCACTTTAGAGTCTATAGATGTAAGACACATTTCACTGAATTTTTCAAAGTCTCAAGGGGTAATATGTGCTTCTTGAAACGATGACGCAACAGCTGAAGCAAAGAGAAGCCTACCTTTATCCCTTGCCTACTCCCTGGAGTGTTTTCATGTCTTCTAATACTTATGCGGCTTATTGTTTTTATTTATTATTTTCTTCGGTAACCCATATTTACGGCTCAAGGACAATCATCAAGTCTTACTTGCTTGCTTGCATCGACAGACTTTGTGCTGATGGGCTTTTGATAAAAGAAGACTCCATAAAACCTAAATCAAGTTCGTTCTTCGCAACTTGAGTGACTAAGTCGGTACAAGTGTTCAGTTAGTTTTCCGTGATCTTCTCGTGTCGCCCGATCTAACGAGATCAAAATTGACAATTTTATTTCCAACACTCCGACACGTTCTTTATCGAAGGGTTTTTGAAGACGGGATTAACCATTAAGTAGCAAACAAATATTTTACAAGGAGGCCTCCTGTCGCTCAAAATGATTTTCGGAAAATAAAAAATAAAAAAAAATGACACGCAAAGACTAAGATTAAAATCAATGGAAAAAATCTTAATTAAGGAACAAGGTAAGAAGAGGTTGGTGAGAGACTTTTTTTTACCTCTTGTTTAAAATTATTTTTGGCATCAATTTTCTTTGTTACAACCAAAAAGTCTCCCGAGGAATTTCACCGCTGCCCTTTTCAATCTTATCTTGTACTTGTTATATTTTACCAAGGATCAAAAGATCTTCAAGATAGAATTGGAAGATGGTTTCTTCGAAGAACGAAAGCGCTCATTGCAGATCAGTTACCTAAAAAGGGTAAGGTGCGGGAAAGAGTTTACCTAGGTCACGTTGCTGGTTGGGAAGTTGCTACGTTTACAAGAGTAAACAATTTTGCATTTTTGTCTGGAGGTAAGAGGCGCTGGCCCATTGGCTAGCGTGCTGGACTCCGTTTTGAGAGATCTGGCTCCTAGTATAAATGGGTAAAGGGGACGCTCATAGAAACCTGCTGAAATGCAGGAGTGACGTGCGATAACTAAGTAGTTTCGGCATTTTGTATCACTTAGCTCGTGTTCACACCCTAAATTCAGTATTTTTGTGATGGTGGACAGTTCGCGCTAAACAGTGCTTGGATAAACCTTTGCTTTTGCTTACAAGTTGTCTAAAATGTTCCAAACGATTTTGATACTTCTGCTTTGGGCTATACTAAACTTTTCAACCGTTTTTTTTTCCTTTTTTTTTCTTTTTTTTTTCTTTTTTTTTTAAGACGAGGCAGTGGTGTTCTGCCCGCTAACGCCTTTCCAGGAAAATGTTTACCAAACCCTTTTACAGAACCCAGATGTTGAACTGATCCGCAAGAAAAACTTTCCTTGTGATTGCGGCAGTGGACAGGATAGAGGCAAATGTTGTTACACGGTAAATTAAGTTGCTTAGTTTTGACAAAACTCAACTGAGTCGAAGCTAATGGGTGATTACATTGATTTCGCTTTGCTATGCTGTTACTCTCTTTACTTTTGCCTTTTTGTCTCACGTAACTCGCACCACCTTCGCAATCAATCGGACGGAAAACTTAAACTTTCACTAAATATCTTGTAAACTCGCGTGTTCCCATGTTCAAGGCCGATGGGATGTGTTTTAAGTTCCATTAAGCTTTCTTTAATACTTGTTTACCACCAGCCTTTTTGATTTTTTAGGGTCCGGATTTCAAAATAGCACCGAAACTTAAACTTATTATAAAGGCCTTTCGATCGATGAGTTTTTGCAGTTATTAGCACCAACAGTAAGAAAAAAAGTTGGAATCAAAAAAAACTTTAAAAAATTAATTTCGTCATTGTTGCCTATTTTTTTCTTTTTTTTTTTTGGCGAAAAGCTCAGCTCAGAGTTTGAGGACATCAAGACCGCAACCATGCGGTTCTTTCAACTGCTGTTAAAAGTTGCAAATCACGCCGCTTTGTTGGCCCCAACCGTCAGACAATCACTCGACCAGCAAGAAAAGGTACATTACTGTAGATGATGAGCAGATAACTGAGTGGAAGGCAGATGAACATAGGGGGCATGTTGCTAACTAGAGGTGGCAGCTAGATAAGACTGCAGGTGGCAGCTAGATAAGACTGCAGGTGACAGCTAGATAAGACTGGAGGTGGCAGCTAGATAAGACTGGAGGTGGCAGCTAGATAAGACTGCAGGTGACAGCTAGATAAGACTGCAGGTGACAGCTAGATAAGACTGGAGGTGGCAACTAGATAAGACTGCAGGTGACAGCTAGATAAGACTGGAGGTGACAGCTAGATAAGACTGCAGGTGGCAGCTAGATAAGACTGCAGGTGGCAGCTAGATAAGACTGCAAGTGACAAGTGGGTAACTGAACTGATGGCAGGGTCTCATAGCAGTTTTCAACCCTCACCTTGGACAATTTTTCAAAAACCTTATGTTAACATGGAAACCATCTATCTTCTTGTGATACTTTTAGAGACGATTCACTACCCTTTTTGACTAGTACCGCTAATGGCCTAACTTAGAAGTACCATCAACGGGCCTTATTTATTCTAAATAAGGCCTGAAAAAGTTAAGGCGTGTACGGGATTTGAACCCATGACCTCTGCGATACCAGTGTACTACTCTATTAACTGAGCTAACAAGCCAACTGGGAGCTGGTCATTATGTTAGTCCGTAATAAACCCTTGAAGTGTCGAATCATTGACTGTAAATATCTGAAAATCATATATGTGAACTGCGGTAACTGTGGTAACTACTATAATTGGCTTTGCAGTTGATTTTTTTTTTTTTTTTTCAGAAGTTTTACGGAGGGAAGGGCTGTTTAAGGTGTTTAAAGTGATCAAATCGTCGAGGTGGTGGGATTTTAGAGTGGTCCTCTCATTCTCACAATTAACTCATACGATTTGAGAGTAAAGGTTTAGTAATCGTTTTGCTTGATTTGCCTTCCGCAGGCCAAAGACCTTTGTTTGCGTGTATTCGCAAGATATCCAGAATTTTCCGGATGCACAGAAATATCGTCGTTTGAACTTTTATCAGACCCAAAGTACTGTGGAAAAATGAAGGTACTTGAAAAATTGATGAAGGTTTTTCAAGAAGAACGCAGCAAACTACTTCTCTTCTCAAGATCCACGCAGGTAGGTATCGTAAGAAGGCTGTTCATGCCACTTTAGTGGAATAATTCGTTCGGAATATCGGAAAGCTAGTCAAGGTTAATGGATGGAGATCATATATTACAGCAAATTAATTTAGCTTCAACTCTCCTCTTGTCAAATTCATCTTTTGGTTATTTACATTCATCCGCTGAAATATGGGTAAAGAAAATAAAAAACGGGCTTTTCTCATCAATGACGGACCATACAAAGGCCCATGTGCCTGTAGTTTCCTGAGCTTTTCCCCGTTTCTACAATTCAAAGTGACTGGTAAACCTAGAAGATGCCAGTCCAGCATGCATCTGCCTCCCTCTGTACCGGTTTGCCAGTTTCCTGTTTTGCGTTTTCTCCTTGACTGATAGAGGAATTGTAATAGTAAAATATTTTGTCCAAGAACACAACACCATAGTGCTGATCAGGAAAAAAATGTATGAGTTCGTTCCAGGTTCCGAAAGAACATAAAAGCTGTATATCCAAAGGATGTATTTTCTATAACATTGTTTCAGCTGCTTAACATCTTAGAGGAGTTTGTAATCAGTAAAGGACTGGTGTACAGTCGTTTGGACGGAGGAACCAAGCCTGCAGACAGAACCCGTTTGGTACACGAGTTTAACGTCGACCCAAATATCTTTTTGTGTCTTATCTCGACTAAAGCGGGAGGACTGGGACTCAACTTCACCGGAGCTAATATTGTTATAATATTTGACCCCAACTGGAATCCGTCCAGTGACTTGCAGGCACAGGACAGGTATTTAGATTTATTTAGATTTAGAGTATGATTAGCGTACAACTAGGAGTGGCCAAAAGCTTAATATACCTTTTTTTTCAAAACAGCCTCAGGACAAAGAAAATTTTATTACAGAACTATTGGACTTTGAAACAATTTAGATCCCTTTTTAAAATCAAGCCGTTCGGTTCAAGTTTTTAAACGTATCTTAAAGAATAAGCTTTTAGACAATTTTGTAAATACTCCCTAAACTTCATTTATTTTTAGTATTTTTCTGGACTACAAAGTTTAGATAATGTTGTAAATGTTTCTTAAATTTAATTAGTTTTAATTGTGTAGTTATTAGTAACTTTTTGTAATTTAAATAATTGTTCCTGAAAAGCCCCATTGGGGAGGTAACAATAAAGTATGTATGTATTCGATGGCATGTTTGCTCTGGAGCAGTTTAGACTGGGCTGAAAGCAAAGTAATCACGGCAGACAATCATAGCACATGAAATGGGTGACAAGCAGTCAGTGATAACTCCCAGCTAAAATCAGCTGACAGCCTGAGGCGAACTAAAGAACAACTTTACTTTTGGATTTGATTTCGGCCTTGGGCAGTTTCTGATCCAAGAGTTACTATCGGACAGGTTTTTTGTGCTACTTGTGGCGTCTATGATTCCCAAGTGGTAGAATTTGTCCTTTTTTTTTCGCAGGGCATATCGCATTGGACAGCGAAGAGATGTGAAGGTCTATCGCTTAATATCTTTGGGGACAATCGAAGAAATGATGTATCTTCGACAAGTTTACAAGCAGGTTACTTTCCCTTATATGGCGTTTGTTGGTGGGTCCTCCCAATTTTTTTCCTGCAGACAGGCAAAAAGCATACTTGGTGATACCCCCCTCAAGTATAAAAAAATAAACCTAGTGATAACCCTGGTTGGAGAAAGGGTTGTGAAGGTACAATATCTTGCTCAAGACCGCAACACAATAGCTCGGCCCCAGCGCTCGTAATCACAAAGGTACAGCGTCTTTAATTCGCAAGTCAGTACAAATTATAGTCTCCTTTCCTTTGATGTAGCAACTGGCCAGTATGGCGGTCGGAGGAACAAACGAGAGGCGATACTTTACAGGTGTTGAAGGTGACAAGGACAAGAAAGGCGAGCTGTTCGGACTCGAGAATCTGTTCTCTTACCGTGCTGAAGGTGCCAGTTTGTCCAAAGATATCATCAGAAGAACAGAGGAACTAGAAGCTGGATATAAAGTTGCAGAATATGAGTTGACAAACTTCAAGGAATGGGAAAATGCCTTAGAGGGGGAGGTAACAGAAAGAAGTGGCGTTGAATATTAAGTCACTTTTTTGTTGATGCCCTCCATTCATCCGAAACCGTCAAAAATTAAAGCACGTCAATCAGAGTGCTCCTCGATTTGCGTCTATTCGTTATGAAGCAAAATGTTTTCTTTTTTAGGACAATAACAGCTCTGCAAACCTGAAACTTCACGACGATCCTTATAACATTGAAGAACTCGCGTCACAATTTGTTGATGATCAGCAAAGGACGTCATCTCGAATCACTTCAAAGAAACAATATTCTGAGAACCGTTTTAAAGGTATGTCATTGAAGAATAAACTCATTGAAGACCATAGCGGTTTTGCTGAACACTACGGGGATTCCTTCAAAAGAATGGAAAGTAAGGGTATTCATGAAGATGAGAAAGGCATTCTTCACGAATTTGACAACAGTCAATTGTGTTCAAATGACAATGACGATTTTCTTGAAACGAAAACTCATAAGAACAAGTTTGTCTCCAAAAATACGAAACCTAAGAGCTCTCTGGAAAAAATTGAAACGAGGAAGTGCGTATCTGTTGAGCTGTTCCTGGGATTAGAAGACGATAACGGAGCAAATAGCTCATCGCATAACTTCACGAAAGTCAAAGAAAAAGCAAGCGTTTCCTGCACGAGAATTCCTGCTTCGATCGAGGAAGAAAGTTCCGATGTTATCCATCCTACTCCGAGTTGTAAACGTGGATCTAAATCGATAATAACCAATACAATCTGTGCGGGAGATTCAATCGACCAAGGATCATGTAGTAAAGAGAAGAAACAAAGTGAGATGAGGAATTCATCCAGAACGTCTTCGTCAAGTGGAGAAGATGACTCCAACGAAGGCTTGTTCTTCAAGCGTAAACGAAAACAATCAGCACGATTTTTCAGAAAGAGGAAGCATGCAGAGATGTCGGCGAAAGCTGTACTTAAAGATGGTCAAGGGAAATTTCGAAGGTGAGAGTTCATGCATCCGCCTGTTAGTTCAGGGAATCCGAACCAAACCTATTGTATCGAAATTGTTTCAGCTTGACCCGGCTTTACTTCATTGAGTTTTCTTTATCAAGTGCCATCGATCGTTCTGTCTTTATTTGAAGTGAATTTTGTCCTTGACCCATTCAATATAGTTTTCATTTTGAGGAGAAATTGATAGGTAACATGACGGGCGTCTTATTGAGCACCTGGGCAGTATTCCCCTCATACACTCCCCAACCCAACCCCATTTTTAAACCTTTTGAGGGATTGAAATGAGCTCTTAGGCAGTATCCTCCTCATACGCTCCCCACCCCACCCCACCCCCGTTTTCAAACCTTTTGAGGGATTGAAATGAGCGGGGCAGTATCCCCCTTACACTCACCCCCTCCCCGTCCCCTTTCAAAAAAATTTTTAAAAGGCTGTAACTTTTTGGCAGCTTTTCGGCGCTTTTCAGTCGTCATTGAGTTGTCTCTAGAGCCCCTAAAGCAATGATAAGTAAAGTAATTTTGACTTTACTTTTTTTTTTCTTATTGATAAGATATACAGGACAGAAAAACTACAACAGCAGGGTCGACAACCATCCTGTAAGAGAGGTAAAAAAAGCAAGGAAAGAAAACACGGTGGCAGAAATTCTGGGTAAGTTGTACAGGAGCAACAAGCATTGTCAAAGACGCCGAATCACAATACCAGTATGTTGGGTTTTTTTTGAACGACGTTCAAAACCACCATCAACTAAGAGGGAACAAAAAATATTAGTTTGCAAAATGGAAAAACATCACAGAGGTGATAAATAGGAATGGACGAGTGAACGATGAAAAAATTAATAAGGATGGCAAATAAGACATTGAATACAAAAATTGTAGCCAAATTCCTAAAGACTCACAAGACGTAATGTAGCTCTACTAAGCGCCATGACGTTATTTGTCAGTTCTTCGTTTGTTTTACTTTTTATTTTAATTTGTTTTTTGTTTTCACCTCAGAATCATGTGGAGTGCATTACACACACGCCAATCGGCATGTCGTCGGACCAAGTGAAGCAGAGAATCACATGTCAAAACAGGCACTACAAGATGTGTTTGAGCTCAAGCAGTTTTCTCAGCAGCCAGCAAATTGTTTTCCCGCCTGGGAGGTATGCACCCGGAATGTTTCTTTGCCCTAGATCAGTTTGTATGCCATTTTAACAATGTAAATGGATGAGAGATGTCTTCAATATGATTTTTATTCCCAAGGGCACGTGGATATCTTTTCCGATCAACGAAAATTAGAGAATAAATTAATTCCCCAAGCTTGTCGCTGGATCCACGTTGATCTGCGCGGGGGATCTTACAGAGTTTCCCTAGCTTTGCACCCGTGTTTCCGCGCTTTTTGGTAAAATCAGCATTATAATTTTCTAAGTTTTTTTCCTATTTAGATAAATTTAACTTAAGTGTATTCGAGAAAATATTTTGGCAGCAGCAAAGCCAATACTTTGAATTCCTTTCATAATCTTGCATCTTGTGATGTAAAAAGCGTCTGGCCTAGCATGTTCGTTAAGTCAACGTATCATTTTTCGTGAGAAATTTTTTAACGATAACCTCGTAAGGTATAATGCGTTGCTCTGTATCCTTGTTTCAATCCCTTCAAAATTTCGTTCCACAATTTGATCATCATTGTACTCAGGCCAGCGATGAAAGTGATGATCTTGGTGAGGGCAGTCACGACAAGCAACCAGAAGCCCTTTGGCGCGCACAACGACCGGAAATGGAGACTAATCAACCCAGTCAATCAATACCGCACAGGTATAATTTCGTGAGAGACTGTTATAGAAAAATGTTTATTATAATTATAAATTTATTATATCCATTTAGAAATCACTGGTGATCCTTGCAATGTGATTGGCTCTCAACGGCGCAATTTATTTACGAATAGCACCATTTTTTGCTCTAATTTGCATCTTTTTCTAAAAAACAACAACCAACGACCAACAACCAATCAGATTGGCTTGTTTAGAATAAGTATAGGAAATCGTATGAACGCGAGTGCATTTCGTGATTTATGGGCACGAGTGATGTTTTGAAAGTTCTCAAAATTGCACGAGCCGTAGGCGAGTGCAATTTGAGAACTTTCAAAACATCACGAGTGACCATAAATCACGAAATGCACGAGCAGGTTCATACGATTTTTTATTTATTATATACTCCACAAAATTACTCCATCGCGCTACTCTGCGCGCCTTACGTACTACAAAAAACACTTCAATGGGTTCCAAAATGCTCACATGTTTTATTTGAACCAATCAAAAATGTAATGTTGTGACAGGTAAATCAAGCGTGAAGTTCTTTAAGTTGCTTAAGAGGAACATGTTTTCTCGAGTTTGGTTTTCTTGTCACGGTCATCATTGTTGTGCTTGGTTACGACACCCACCCACTTCGCAACTTTAGAACTTTTTCGTCTTTTCTTCCTTACAACTTTACACTTTCAGTCAACGTGAGAGAAACCTTGAAATATTTGTATGGTGAGATAAACAAGGACACGGATTGCGAACGACAAAATTTGACTAACTTCTGTTAGGCATCCTAAGGTTACATAGATTTATCTTTCTCTAAAGTGTGATTGTGCAAAGAAGGGTTATTCTCTCTGTGGTATCTTACGTCAATTCTTTTTCTTTTTTTTTTTTTCCCGCAATAGTGAAATGTTAAGGCTTCTGATAAAATCACTCGTCACAATGAAGAAAGCGAGAAAAATTTTCAATCTTTCCTGTTTCATTTTAGATCAAATCAATCCGCGCGGGACAATGACACCAAGATAAAGAGAATTGGAAACAGCACTGTATTTATCGGCTCGACTCCTCGTGGAATCCGTCGGCAACATTTTCAGGAAATGTCGAACGCGTTCGGATTTGTCTCTGAAGTCGACCTTGCCAAAGCTGTCGTGGATTGCAGTAACTGTGAAAGGCGTGAAATGTTGAGGCGCTTTTACGTCCACAAGAATCCAAATTTATCCGATCTATGGAACGTAACAAGAGACTTTTTTGCTGGACGCCAAAACCGAAAAAAGGCCGTTAAGGATGGCGAATGGTCTGTCGCAAAGATGCGGAAAAGGTTGATTCGTGAAACGTCCAAAAGATCGAATGGGAAGTCAAAGCCCCTGCAAACACATTTTCATGGTAAGGACGGGTGTTCTAAGGATAATCTCGAGAGAAGAATTCACCATCACTCTGGGGGGGAAACTTCCCGAAGTAAAAAGCCAAAACTTGTTGTGGCGTTGAGTGGGAATGAAAAAGTCCCTGATGAGAGTCGTCTTGAAGACTTTGTAGGGAACAAAGAAAGAACTCATCATGTTGATCGGAGAAACAGAGACGTGCCTCCAGCAGAGGCAGGTCATTCTGTTGGACTTGCGCATGTACCATCGATAGCAACAGCTCCTGATGAAAATTATGTGGCAGAGAACCAAGATTCTAGTTTTGAGAATGACAATCCCCTCGTTGCAGTTTCCATTTTGGATCAATTTCTGATGCATAACTCTTCCAGCTTTGACACAAAGCGAAAAGAGGATAATAACCGAGGATTAGATAAGTGTGAGCCATTAAGTTCTAAAAGAAAGGAAGACAAACAACTGGACAATACTGAACGAAAAGAGCCAACTGAATGTAGAACGAAGGCAAATAGCACATCACTACTAGATGAATTCATTTAGGAAATGCTCAAGGTAGAATTTTACACCAGATTTGATGATTTGATAAACGACTAATAGGTTTCGATCAAGGGTTTTTCGAGTTTTAGAGGTTTTTATGAGAGGCCAAGGTGGAACTGGCTGTGAATATTTTTTACGGAAACGATACGATTTTATGGTTTGACCCATTGTGCCAATGGTTTCTTAAGCATACAATAAAGACAATTTTTAAAAAGCTTTCCTGCAACCCCCCAAAATTTAGAGCACACGGGCAGAAGTTATTCGGCCCCCTATATGTCAGTTTGAAAATAGTTCCTGTGGCGTGATTCGAACTCTTGTCTTTGATGACTTTCGTTGTATCCGTTGCATACCCGCCATTATCACAAGCTGCAATTTTCTTAATCTGGGCCCAGTTGTTCAAAGGCCGATTACCGCTAACCCATGGTTAAATTGTATTCCGGGTTTCTTTATTTCCCTATTCAAGAGCTCTTTTCAGATAATTTTGTCTATTCTGTAGAGCATCCTATAATAAAATTGTAGGCAAAAAGAACTGGACTGAATTATCTTGCACAGCTTTCAGATCTGAAATCAAATTTTATACCAACCCTGGGTAATCTTGACCCAGCTTTGAACAACCCGGCCTGACCCGTTTTTTGAATGTATTACTTGTTTAATAACTATGTTAACCGACGTATTTTTTTATTACTGGCAATACTCCATATCAGCGAATCAACATCACATCTGTAAACTGTTCTCTTTGGATATCAATCAAAACTTCCCCTCGATTAATCACTTCAATAACAACCTCAATTGCTTTCTTTGAGGCTTGAGAGTTACACCAACCATCTCCGACACGAAATCGAGCTCTCTTGGAAACACAATTTTGACTTTCAACGTTGAATAAGATTTAAAACCATTTTTCGTGCGAGAACCGCTGCGTCGTTAGATAAGACAATCACGGCGTCAGGGAAGAGAGAAGAATTTTTTTTCTTTGTTGCCACACGCAGACTTCATCTACAAACAGACTTACGTCATTTTAACTTGTACAGTTTTTATTTAACTATTTTGATTAAAACCTGTCTGCACGGTAATTTTTTCCACTCTTGCGGCTTTCCTATCTAGATAATTCGTACGCATTACAAATTTCATGATTTAAAATGTTTGTATGCTGTCCTGTGTAGCCAAAACATTTTACGATAAAATCGGCATAAGGATTTTATTTCATCCATCTGATCTTTATCAACATTTTTGTCTATATGATTAAAATTAAAAATCGTTTTAGTTCCTTTTATATATACATAGATATATAACTAACTGCAGACAGTACTGTTTCAGCCTTCTGGGCCTCATCAGTGCAGTGCCGATGCTAGTATGGGGGTAAGACCATATAGCCACCCCAAGTGATCTCACACATGTGGGATCATCTAAGCCATGCCAGAGTGCTCAAACTAGAAAAACTAGTGAGCATGCATAATGCTAGCAGCAATGACTCATCCTAGTAGAGTGCTCAATTTGGACATGAAAGCAAAGCTTTGTATGCCAAAGAGCTAGATATATATATATATATGTTTCGATTATTTTAATCAATCAGTCAAAAATTCTAATTTTATAAATTCATTGTTAAAATTGATGTATAAGTTCCTCCGTCTAGACTTTGGTAAGCCGACAACGTGAGACGTAGATATGTCAATCGAACGGCCCCGTGTATCTTCAAAATTAATAATTCTAGAACGGTTTGTAATATTTTGATTTGTTACCTTGAGATTTAAAGTAGCTGCGGATGCCTTGAGGCCGTCTTGTTTCTTGAATAATCAATTCACTTACATTTTTTAAACCGAAATGTGATGCATCCGAAGTTACTTTACTGGCATGAGGTAAGTTTTAAGTTTAACGGTTTTTTCATTATTATGCTCAAGATTGCTTTCATATTAGTATTTGTTACGATTTGTAAAAGAGTTATTTAATCTATTCATACCATCGTCATGTATCTTTTAGACACAGGATTTTTATTGTTGACAGGATTAATTACATCTATTTTAACCTTCTCATTGAAATTGATGATACCATTGTGAACCGTGTATATCTTATCCCAAACAATAAGATCAACAACAGCAAATACTTGCAAATCTTGAGTGTCACTAATACCAGCTTTATTTTTCAAAACCATATCAATCATGAGACAATTCTGAGTCACATTGTAATATTTATGTAGATTAACTATATTTCGGCTGTGATCACTTAACAAATTAGTTGATGTTCTTGAAAATCTCAATACTACTGGTAGCAGATATCTTGACTGTTGAAATGTCAATTGATGAAGCAAAGTTCAGTTCAAAAACGACAACATTCACCAGTAGCAAGAGAGTACATATTAAGACCTACACGACTGCTGTAATAACCTTTGCTGAATCAAGATGAAGTTTACTCTCATATGTCTCTTTTTAGACTTTGTGAAAATCGTTATTGGTAATCTGGACACCAGTCACATCATCTTCATCACTGAATTCAGAAGGAGAGTTACCCATGAGATATTGAAATGCGTTTTTCTGATCTTTACCTGACACAAAATGATTTAATCTGTCATCAACGTACTTCTCATAATAGTTCATGATGATTGCATTATTGTTAGAGACCGTCTTATTGACAAAATCAACAGCAGCATGAGCGCTTTCATGAGGTGGTGCTTCTTTGATATTAGTTATACTTATATTCATATTGAGATTTCCAGTCATTGATCTCGAACCATCAATTCTCAAAACATTGTTTGTTTTTGGATCAACACACCGTTGGTTGGAACTGTGTGTCGCATTTGTTGGGTCAGCGATGTTAATCACCTTATTACCTTCATATCTAAATTGCCAATCATCGCCTGACTTTCATCCAATAATAAAGCAGTTGAAAGACCTACACTACTACTGCCAGATGGCAGTATCACCCTTTGGACCTTGTGCACCTTGTGGACCCTGAGTACCAGTATCACCTTTTTGTTCTTGAACACCGGTATCTCCTTTTGGCCCTTGTGCACCAGTATCTCCTTTATTACCCTTTTCTCCTGGTAGTCCAGCCGGCTCCTCCCTACCCTGTCCTCCATCATTACCTTTCAAATTTCCTCTAATGTGACTATCACCATTAAATGCTCCCATATATATATGATTATGTATTTTTGAAGTAATGTTCTATTAATTTTTTCATTATGATTGGTGTCAGTTTGTGAAAATGGTTTTATGACAACATTAACTTTTTTGTTTGCTTGATTCATTGATGTAATACAGACAATAGTAACGAAACAACACACTCATCCAGTTTTGATATTGAGCACTGTTACAATATAAAGATAATTAAATCCCAGTTTATCTAGTTTATCCAGGTCCGATTTGGTCATCAGGATTGATCATTTAATATCCTTTTTTTAATTTACTCTGTATTTGATCTCTTGAAAATCATCATTGAAATGTTTTATTTCACACAGTTTAAGACATCGAAGTTTGATATCGCGGTGTTGTGTCTCCCCAACTGCCGTCAAAAGGTGGCGGTTAATACGGCATGGGCGCATCCTAGGGTCTATTCTAAAGACCATTTCCGCCCTGGTTCGATGTTGATGTTGATGGTTGTAATCGTGGCAGTAATGTTCTTAGCATTGATTGTGTCGGTCGATTCTGCATACCTTTTCCTGTGCGAGCATTCGAGAGAAGAGACACACCAATCGATGCCAAAAGAGTACCAGTCCACCAGATTGAAAAAAAACTGCAAGAATCTGTTATTTCTGTTTTTTGGTTAAAAGATTTTTGTATGTATTCAATTGATCAATTTTATTCGGAAGAATAAGGAAACCACCTCTCTGGCTTGTGTTCTGATACCAACCTTGTCCAAGAATCTCATCCATTCCAAAATTACCAAGGTTACTCAAGGCACCAGTTGCAAGCCCAGGAAGTACTTTCGAGGCAGGGTTTGTTGCCACTGGTAGCACTTTTGCGCCAAGACTCACAAGAGTACTGAACAATGAACCTCCTTTCCTTGCAACATGATGAAACTATGCCTTTGATAACTTGACACCAACACTTACACCAGATGCAATTGCTTTCTGAAACTTTTTGAGCTGTGTCTTTGTTAGCATCAATTCATCATTTCTACTCAGTTCATGATTTGATAGTCGCAGAGTAATAGATGATTTATCTTTGAACGCTCTTGCTAATTTTGCTTTCTGATTATCACTCAAAGTGACACCATGTGAATGATATTGAGTTATAATTTGTATATAACATGTTACATAAATTTCAATGATCATGAAACATACTTGATTCTTCTTAATGGAAAATGAATGAAAGTTATTAAATAATTTAAGCTTTGAGAACAGCTTTTCCATTCAACCTCAACTCTGATATCTTCCTCATGCAAAATAAGAGCATACGAACTAAATCCAGCATTTGGACCACCAGACAGAGTATATTTGAGTTCAAGCTTGGTTGATCCACTTTAAGTTCCTCTTCTTGGTTTGTCAAATCGAAATACAGAATTCCATACACATCCTGAAAAGACCTAAGAATTATGGTGGGTCCTGAGAGATTATCATTGAATCCTTTTGAAAATGACATCAATGTTCTGTATGTTTTGACTATTTCAAACGTTGGATTCATTCTTTCTTGTGGATATAAGACACCATTTGACATTTCAAGTTGAGCAGATGTGATTGTTTGATCGTTGGCAATGTTGTAAGTATTGAACAGTAACATGTTTTGTTCATGTTCATTCGATTTATTATTATTAAGAGCCCAAATGAATACATGCCTTGGTTAACTGATTCTGCTTTTAAGTTTAAAACTTCCCCGTCTTTGCTGTGTGCTTAGTGAAATCTCGATTCTCTCTTTGAGATATGACCACGTATGAGGTTTCAAATACTAATCAAGAAGCATCTGTTCACCCAATGCTTTGAGAATCATTTTAGGCACCCATAAAACGAATCTTGTGACAATATATCTGCCCACATTAAGACCGGTTGCTGCCAAAAGGAGGTTGGTATTAAATTCAAAATTCACATCAAAACTTACTTTACCGTTTGGTACCGTTTGATCAAAAAAATGATTGAAAAAACCAAATCCATTAAGTGTTAAGATCACATTAATGCTTGCATCAGCACCAGTAGAGAGAACCGCCTTTCTCTTCACAAATCCTTCAGTATAATTTGCATTGACACCATCAACAATATCACGTGCTTCAAAAGCATAATTCGCATTATTTCGAACATGTTCAACTTGTCTCATTGTATGTTGGTTTAAATCAGCCACCTTTTCCTGAGATTGACCATTTGCAGGTATTTTTATCGGATTTTGTAAATCAATGGAACCATTCATATCTCTTACAAATTTCTGAAGATCTAAAAATCGTGTGTATAATAAGAGTACATATAATTTACAGGTTAATCAATTTATCAAACTCTTGTGACAGCAGAAATGTTTATTTTGGGGTTCTTTTAATTGTGTCATTGTGTTGTTCTCCGTTTGTGTTGGCAAAAATTTGATGATTTCTTCTCCTTTATCCTCTTGGGGACTGATATAAAAACCAGTGTCTTGTTTATGCTGTTAAACATCTCTTGTGTCCTGTCTCTGGTGTTTTGGTTGTTTGGGAGGATTGAACTTGCATAAATGTTCTCTCCAATTAGCTAGCCTGTTTTGCTTCCAACATGTTCTGCACCTTTTTCAGTGGCTTTTGTTGCTGCCTTTGTAGCAACTTTTCTTGTCAGTTTGGAGGCAACCTTTCTTGCGACTTGTTTTGCAATATCAAAAAATACCTTCATCTTTATCATTTTAGTATTGTGCTTCATGGTACCCACATTGTAATATGCATTATGACCATTCTCTTCTCTGATCCGTCGTGCTCTTGACATATATATTATTGTTACATATTTCACTCTTCTTTCGCAATCAAAATCTGTCAAACAGATATGATGATGTTCAAATCAAGAGACCTATAAAGTGCATCTGTGAGATATATACGCATCTCTTTTATAATGTTTTAATTTATCTTATTGTACAATGCTCTTTTAGGCTCAATATGAAATGGAAAACTCAAAGGTAGATTATCGACAGAGAAACGATACAGAATATCTGAACTAACACCAGAAACAACACTATCACTAACGACGTTTGTGTGGATGAAACTGTTATCTAACGATCTTGTGATGTCTGGAAGTCTTGTTCCATATGATGTTGCTGTGACAATATCCTTGTCAAATCCAAGAAGGTCTGTAAATTCTCCAATAGCAAATCCACTTGATAATTTGTTTAAAGTGTTAAAAAAATACTCTGAACAACGATGGAGCTATTTTCACTATTTTCAAAGCTGCTTGTGAATACTTGTTTGATTTAAGTGACTGTTGTATGAAGCTGTATGAAACTGCTGGCCATATGAAATGTTTCCATAAGGTAATGCCACGGTTGAAGTAATTTACACTATAGAGGCCCACATCTCAGATGTCTGCGCATGGTTGATTTATAAGTGCCTGTCAATCAACGATTCGAAAACTGAGTTCTTGGTTGTTGGTTCCAGTAACCAACTATTAAAAATCGCAATTGATTCCATCACCGTCGGTGATTCTACCATCCAGCCTCTCGACAGTGTTCGAAACTTGGGTTCCTGGTTTGACTCCAATATGTCTATGTCCATTCACATTAGTAAGATCTGCACCGAGGCTTTTCATGGCTTGTATAAAATTCGCCAAATCAGGAAATTCCTTGATCCTGAGTCCATGAAGATTCTTGTTCACGCATTTTTTACTTCACATTTGAACTACTGTAATTCTCTTCTCTTAAGTACCAGACAGATCGTCTTCAGTAGGGGCTTAACGCCGCTACTCGATTAATCTTTAGAATTTCCAAAGTTTGATCACATTTCGTCCGCCTTATCTCATTTTCACTGGCTTCCCATGACTTATCGCGTTCACTTTAAGTTGTCACTCTTACTTTTCAAATCTCTTGAAAATCAAGGCAAACAATGCATTCAAGAATATCTGCAGCCACTCTCCATTTCTGGTCTTCACCTACGTTCCTGTGACCAGGGCCTTCTTAACATCCCAAGAACAAATTTTAAGACCTTTGGTGATCGCGCCTTTGCCTGTTCCGGGCCACTTCTGTGGAACAAACTGCCGCTTGAAATTCGAAACAGTCATAGTGTAGCCATTTTTAAGTCCAAGCTTAGGACACATCTGTTCAAGCTGGATTACAATTTGTTATAACATTTTTAATAGTTTTAAAATTTTAATATTTTTCATATTTTATCGTTTAATCGTTTTAATATTTTTATAGAATATTTTGTAGAGCACTTCAGAATATTTTTAATATTTTAGCGCTTTAGAAATGTAAATTATTGTTATTATTATTATTATTATTACTATCATGACTGTATTTCAATGTATTGCTGTTGTAATTTGTTGAGACATTGTACCAGCTGTAACTCATGTTGACAGAGTCGATGGCAAGATAATACTTTGTTTTTGTCGAGTGTCAGTTATGGAGTGAAAGTGATGGTTAAATCATGGCTTTTAGAGTTACTTACACCATTAACTGAAATAAAAAATAATGGTATAGTCATACATTATTAGTTAATATTAAATGTTGCCTGATGTATGTATCATGTTTTATTTTAGTTACCACAGACTGTTTTAAGCAATACATCAAATATCTGCTATACCTCATATCTCAGTTGTAAGATATTATTACCTGCACGACGTGCACCAGTCAAAAGAGTCAATAGTTTCATCAAATCTTCCGGAGTTGTGTGATAAACAATGCCACCGGTCAGTTTTGATTTGCCTGACGATGTGTGTTTTGGTATGCCTGACAAACATATTCAGATTAATTAATATTTGAACGGCTCTGCTCGAATATCTTTTTTCTGAATTGAAACACTTTGTCGACAAATCAATCAAACTCTTGTCACCACAGTCTTCATATACAACCTTTCCCTCTTTGTGAGCTTCTACAATCATTTCATTCATCAACCGTGGCACATTGATCAAAAGACCACCATATCGGACCATTGTTCATCTTGTATGCATTTCGTTTTGCTTGCTGGTATTTTCTCATGCCCTCACCAACTAAAAGATCTTTGGACGGTTAAGAATATATGAAAGTCATATATTTGAACTGCGGATAAAGACGTGAATGAAAGTGATCCTCGCAGTGATGTGCACTACTTAGGCAGTAGTGAAAATAAGTTAGCTCAGTTGTTAGAGCGCTGCACCGGTATCGCAGAGGTCATGGGTTCAAATCCCGTATAGGCCTGAATTTTGTTCAGGCCTTTTTTTCACTACTGCCTAAGTAGTGCACATCACTGCGAGGATCACTTTCATTCACGTCTTTATCCGCAGTTCAAATATATGACTTTCATATATTCTTAACCGTCTATTCATCACTTCACGGGTTTATTTAGAACCACCATCATGATCAGCTCCAAGTTGGCTTGTTAGCTCAGTTGGTAGAGCGCTACACCGGTATCGCAGAGGTCATGGGTTCAAATCCCGTACAGGGCTGAATTTTTTTCAGGCCTTATTTTCACTACTGCCTAAGTAGTGCACATCACTGCGAGGATCACTTTCATTCACATAAAAAATCTTTAGAAGTCATTATCGCATCAAGTGATTGTCGGTATTTTTTAAAAGCATTAATTTGTTTATCTATGACTTTTATTAAAATAACTTTTTCATTTACTTTGATTATTGCAGCTTTTACAATTCCTAATTGTTTGTCGAGTGTGCCAGCTTTTTTTTTCAGTATTGCACTTCTCTCTTTGTTTTACCAAACAATTCACTTGGCATTTTGAAATCATTCACTAGGATAATTTGTCTGTCTTCTGTATTTAATTTCGTATCCGAATCTTATCTTGCTTTGGCTTTTTTTTTTCCTATAACCATCCTCATCCTGAGATTTTAATTTTGGAATGGATGCTTTTGCTTGTTCTTTTGGTTCATATTCTAGTTGAGGAAGGCCGATATTAAATACATGGATATCTCGGTTTAATTGAGCAATATCTTTTAATTCATCTGTTATAGCCATTTGATTATCTTGAAGCTGTTTGATGCGTTTATCTTGTTTTCATCTATGATTTTTTTAACTTCTTTTTGCGCCTCAATGATAAGTTCAAATGATTATCTCCTTTCTCATTCTGTTTACGTCCATATATAATAAGATTACATAATTAAGTGTTAACTGACAGTTATTCCATAAGATATATGTCAAAAAGCAGATATTTTAATATACCCATATGATATGAAGATTCCCAACTATGACAATGACAATAAACAAAGTAAAAAAAGAAGATTAAACAAGCTTTGAACGAACAATATCGCATGTTTGCGGGCAATCTGGTTGTGGGAAGACAAATGCTGTGATGCATATGTTATGAAAGCCACTTGTTTATTTTGATAAAACATAATTATGCACACCCACTGAACATCAAAAAAATTAAGGATCAGAAAAAAAAAACAATGTGTCAAATATCTGATGAAGTTGGTTATGATGTTATGGAAACAAAAGGACAGGATGAGATGATGGACACAAGTGAATACCCTAAAGGAAACAGAAAAATTGTTGTTTTCGATGACCTTGTCTATGCACCAGGTAAAATCCAATCAAAGATAGCCAATCGTTTCGCATATGAAAGATATCGCGACATTTTACCAATCTATCTCAGTCAATCTTATTATGTTGTACCTCAAAAACTGAGATTAAACTATTCTCATATGACATTCTATCCACCTGTAAACAAAAACCACTGTAATTTGATGCGAAAAGAGAACATGGTCGATCCAAAATTATTCGAGAGATTGGGACCATATGAATTCCTGTTTTAGAATAAAGAGAACAAAAACGTAATGAAGAATTTTGATGCAAATCTGTAATGTTATTGACAAAGTCATATTGTGTCAGATAAAAGAAGCAAACTGATTGTGTTCCAGGTTTAAAACCATCTTTAAAGAAGCAGACAACCTCAATATCTATGGGTTGACAAGGGTAAGGAGTTCTATGATAAACATCTTAAAGAGTTATTAGACAAACATAACACAACAATGTACTCAACAGAAAATTACGAAAAATCCAGTGTTGTTGAAAGATGGAATAGAACAATAAAACAAAGAATGTGGGAACAGTTCATAGTTCAAAGCAACACACAGTATCTTGACGTACTTACACAAATATTGACAAAACACAACAACACAAAACATTCAAACACTGAAATGACACCAACAGAAGCAAGCAAAAAGAAGAATAGAGGAACTGTTTATTTCAACATGTTCTGTGATATGGAGACATCAACAGAACCAAAATTCAAAGTCGTTGATAAACTCGGAATATCAAAATATAAGACACAAAGGATATTCTCCAAATTGGACAGAAGAGGTTTTCATTATTGATAAAATACAATACACAAATCCAATCACTTACAAAATATGACTTGAACAATGAAGATATCAAAGGCAGTTTTTATGGACCGGAATTATTAAAGAAGAAACAAGCTCTTGTAAAGTGGAAGGAATATGACGATAAATTCATAAGGATTTTATTAATGTATCATAATAACATTTAAATATAAAATCTTAGATATAATATTATGAATTTAACAAGGCAGAAATTCACATATGGCGAATTGAATGTTGAAACTATCTCTTATATAGATGACAAACAGAATGTGTGGTTTAAAGGGAAACAAGTAGCTGAAATTCTTGGTTAAGCGAACACAGATAAAGCCACAAACAAAAAGACAAAAAGCCTCACCTGACTTTGAGGTCAAGTCAGGCCCGCCACATGGTTTTTAGAAATAAAAGTGGCCTCTACTCGATTTTACCAACTTCTTCGAAACTAAGGACTAGACCAATTCCAGCACCGAGAAAAAGTGTTAAACTGATGGTGCAAGAATATGAAGATAATGTCATTCCTCTACCACTTCAATTTAAAGATGGATGGAAGACAACACCAACACCAAGAAAAGTAAAAAGTGTTGTGCCAGCTGCAGTAAAAAGGACAAAAATAGAAGAGAAAATCAATGCTCTCAAAGGATATACCAAATCATTTGAAACTGGTGTGAGAAAGGATACAGATCCATTTAAACAAAACATGGAAACAAAAAAATCGATTCAATACAGACTCACACAAGAAATGAAACGAGTTAAAGGTTTGAAATTTGTGGAGACCATTAGTATTACATTTTAAATGACGTCATAAGATGGTGTAATAAATAAAACAGCCTACTTTAACAGTGTACCCAAAACTGTTATGAATGTTTATGATTTAGAAGACGATCTTAAAATTTTCACCCACGAAACTCAAAACGAGACTGCAACATTAATATCTCAAAGCTCTGGATGGACATTCAAATCTGTCTATGGGCATCTGATAAATATTGTTCAATATAACCTTTCAAGGGATCTTCACACGTCAAACGTCCATCTGAATCGATGAATTCTACGAAAGGATTGATTAACATTAAAAACAATGACAATTACAATGCTTCAGTAGTGAATATATACTCAACAAACACAAAACTGACTGTATAGTTATCAATGGAAATCAAACAATAAGAATGCCAGAAAAAGGTAAGAACATATTGAAATTCAACAATTTCCGCAAACAACAACCAGTACCTTTTGTCATATATGCAGATTTTGAAGCAATGACAGAAAAGATTCACAAATGCATACCAGATAAAAATTAATCATATACAGAAGCATATCAAAAACACAGATTTTGTATATGGTTTTTAAGTTGTTTGTTGTTATTATGATAAATACAGCAAACCAGTGCAAATATAGAAAGATGAAAATTATGTGTATAAATTCATGGAAAAGATGATTGAAGAAGTAGACAATTGGGATTATGTGTACTATAGGTGGCCTCAGTCGACATATAGGCCGACAATCGACCGATATATCGGTCGATTATCGGTCGACTATCGGTCGGCAATCGACCGACTATCGGTCGACATTCGACTGACAGTCGACCGACAGTTGACCGACAGTCGACCGATAGTCGACCAATGCATCACCCGATATGTACACATTTATCGGTCGAATGTCGGCCGATATATCGGTCGACTATCGGTCGACAATCGACCGACTATCGGTCTCGACCGATGGTTGACCGATAGTCGACCGATAATGGACCGATATATCGACCGACTGTCGGCCGATGCATCAGCCGATATATACACATTTATCGGTCCACTGTCGGCCGATATATCGGTCCACTGTCGGCCGATCTATCGGTCGACTATTGACCGATATTCGGTCGACTGTCGACCGATAGTCGACGTATAGTCGGTCGATAGTCGACCGATATATCGGCCGATGTATCGATTGTCAATCGATTTGATTTGGCGTGTTTTAGAATGTTAGACATGTACATTAATAACTCTCGAATAATAATCACCTTTACAGAACAAAACTATCTGCAAAATTGTGCATATTCTTTTGTACAGTACAAAATTTCTTAGCATTTCCAATATTCAAAGACTGACCAAAAGAGTAAAACCATCAAATTTCGCTATTCTAGTTTTTTTTTGGAAGAGAAATATACATTTTGAGAATTGTCGATTAAAATCTTCTCTATACCCTTTCCTTTTAAGATACACGAAAAATTCGCACGAAGAATGTAAGAGCACAAAAGTTTAAAAGCTTACCTTAGGTAGCCAATTCATCTTTGATACTGTGAACATCTGGAGCTAAAGCTTCCATTTGGAATTGATTATCGCCAATACAACGACTGACATCGGAATGACTTTAAATTACTTGTTAAGAGAAGTAATGTGATTTTACATGTGTAAGCATAGTGCATGTGCATAGTGCATGTGCATGTGTAAGCATAGTGTTCGTCATGGGACCATCATTCGAGTCAATAAAACAACCAGTTTAAATATTGTAAATGTATTTTCTCCTAATATTTTGAGAAAGAAAATATGATCAAAGGCTTATCTCCTTTTATCTTCTTTATCATCCCTCACTTAAAGACGTAGATTTAAAGGTGCCCCTTTCAATTCCTTCCGCATTCAATTGAGATACGTACGAGTTATGTTATGATGCCCCTCTTTTTAACCCTTGTCTTACTTGGTCCGAATATTCTAATAAACACCTGGAGGTGGTCGATTCTCGTTTACTGACTACATACTTAAGTTTGCCACCTGCGAGTAAAGTAGTTTGTTATGATATTAGGAACGTTTTGAATCATGAGTCTTTGGATGGCTTCGGTATTTTCTCTTACGATGATTCTCATCTCTACATAAATGTAACATAAGTGACATTAGGAACGTTTGGATCAAAATTCTTTGGATGGCTTCGATATTTTGTCTCACCATGATTCTATAAATAAATGTAAGCATAAGCCAATCTTGTCGTTGACTGCGAAGACGAAACTGAAATCACATAGACTTGATAAGTTCATCAATGCAATCATACAGTTAAGGTTTCTTTTGGAAAGAGGAGAAAAAGGAGAAAACGTCATTTTTCTATAAAAGTGTTATGTCTTTCAAGAAAAAAAACTGCCACGCATATGGTCCTGGTCAGCTTTTTAATCTCACTTTGATGTCCATTCCATGATGGAAATAAGACCTTATTTCTGATGAAATGCAAACTTCTCTTATTTCATTTTGTAAAGGATCACGAACTCTTCAGATATACCAGGAGATACTATTCGTATTGGAAAATTCTTCTTCTCGGTGAACGTTCCAACACCCCAGCAAAAATTAACGAAAGAATTCTTCGTATGACACTTTTTCCTACTTTCATGTCATCGATTGATGTCTTTAAAAATCGGATGTTTATCGTGTTATTGTGGCTTGAATGATTAACCCATGAAAACATTCTTATAACTCTCGAGTTCTTATTAATTGATTCATTTCCATTTGCACTTCAATCTTCTTGATTCTGGAATTTCAAATCCAGAATCCATTCGGAGATCAAAAGTGAGATGATAGACTATCAGCAAGCAATTTATGCTTTGTTTCATAGAATGTATAGATGATGCTACGGACAGAATGGCTTGTAGATCCGTATCATTCATTTAAAAAAGATATTCGAAAAAAATCGGATTTTTTTTCTTCTCCGGAAAAACATAGCAACAAAAAGTTTTGTACAAACTCGTTCGACAGCTCTCTGAATGTTTTTTCCGGTTGTTCCAGGACTCTTTGTCTCATTTCTTGAACAGATAAACGATCGAAGACATTTGGAATGACATCTTCTTCTTCCTTATCATCTGTATCGGGTACGATGGCATTGAAAGATACTTCACCATTTACGTTCCCACGACATAACGGACAGGTTGGTCTTCTTCTCAAAGTGTTTTGCAAACTCGAAATGTGTATGGGATTGTTACAGCATTTGGTAATTTGACAATTTCTCAAGTCCACATCTATGAAAGTCTAAAAGGTAAGTTGATGCTTTCTTGTCCGCGCGATCTTTTTTGCTGTTATGAGGCCATGTTTTGTATGTGTCAAAATGTTTAGTAAGTCACTTCTTTAAATGAACTTTTTTTAAAAACTTGATTTAGGGGATAGGGGGGTATCCCCTGTTTTTTAGGTTTCTACTAACTGTAAAACTGGTACGTGTCAGAAATGTTTTGCGATTGACTCTGCCTAACCTTTGGGAGCCTTGGAAGAAGACTTTGAACAGTTTCATCTCCCAGCAGCGGGGAAACATGGTAGAACAACGTGAGTGTCTAATTGATTTTATTTTTATTTATTATTGCTATATTTGGCCTTCAAAAGGATTTTCTCGTTGCGCTGTTTTTTTTTTCCAGAACCTTGTTGCTTCGTGTGCTTGTCGGAGCAGGGGTCATTGGAAACCACATTGTGTTGTCATCAGCTACTCCACAGAATTTGCCCGAAGAAGTGGTTCACAAAATGTATGGTGAAGAAGGATTGCATATGTCCGCATTGTAGACGGGTTGTGCGAACCTTTTTTTTTTAATTCTTTTTATTTATTTTCCGATCAATGGGGCAGAGCGTTACAACGACGCGAAGACGTCGCTTGAGTGTGGGATGAATCCACAAATGCATGGGACGACCCCGAGTTTGAAGAGGCTCTGGGTCGATATTTACCAGCCAACGTTTGGTATTTTCGTGATCCTTAGGAGCGATTTTTAACTCGTGAATTGCGCGCATGCGCAAGAGCGAGTTATAGATACGATGTGGGGAATAGCATTCGCTCGCTCGCTCGCTCGATTGGTCGATTCCTGTAAACTTTTTTTAGATTTTAGGCTTTTGAGTACATTTGATAGTTTTTGGCGAGCAATAAACAGACGAAATGGCGACCTTTGTTGCTAAGAATAGTGGTGGGGTGAAAAAGAAGCCAATGATAATCTTAAAAGAGTTTTTTTTTTCGTTTTAGTTTCAACAAGCGGCGCCAGCGACTGGCAAGCATTCAAGGATTCACACTGAAATAACAACAACCTTCGTTTTTCATAAAATTGTAATTTACAATCCTTGAACTTGAAAACAATCCGAAGATTCATTGAAAATATCACTTACTGCGAAGCGCTCGGAGTTTACAGATGTTCAAAAGCTTTTTCTGTTATAGCGTGAGATTGAGGACAAAATTGATCATTACGTTTCGTCGCGTGTGTTTTTCCTGTGTGAAGCAACAAAAGATGCCGGCGACTGACTAAATAACAAGTTAACACGAAAATCAAATAACACTTAGACAAACAATTTTAGCTACCGATTTTCAGTGAATTTTTAAAGAACAATTTTCTCGTAAGTTTCAAGACAATTTGAAGATTCAACATATATACAACGTACTAAAATGCGAAAGTTACACACCACAAAATTGATAAATAGGCCTGAAATGAAATTCTATCTTGTTATTGATTATACGTTGCCTAGCACGTGACTTAAATCTACCCAGGCGGAGAACTAAAATGACGGTGGCAGGCTTGGCTTAGTTATATCACTCAAAACTCGTTCCCGTTTGTCTCATTTGATAAAGAGGGAATCGTTAATGTTTTCATTAAGACAGTATTGCCTTGATTTTCTAATATTTACAACGAAAGACAGTAAATTTCAGTTTTCACCCACATTTACTTCCAACCTTTTCTTTTGAACCAGAAACAAAAATGATAGACGTTTAAAACACATGACATCATCCACCTTGTTAAATGTAATAGCATGATCATTTCAATTGTAATGCCTTCTTGTCCCAACGTTACTTTGTTTCTTTGCTACATTAGCGAACACTGAACTACTGTTCGTACTCTAGATGACAATCAACCACAAAATTCCCTAAACCAGATAACATTAAACATAATCTCAAAAATTATGTGTCAATTCACGAGTTTGCTCACAGAGCACTTTGATTTATTTCTTTTACTGATCCATTTACCAGACAAGAAATCACTGTATATTTGGCACCTACTACTGGTGGCAGTAGGAAATGTGAGTGATGCTGTAAACTAACAAGCTGTGTATTAAATGAAGTTTTGGGCGCTCTCCACTAACTGAAAGGCGAATGTAGCACCGCTGCAATGCAGACTTTGCCCTTAGTAGTCCCAGGGGTCCAAAGAGATGAGGGCAGCCAGGTGTTTGATACCATCATTAAGGCTCTTGGAAGTGATGCAAGAGCAAGCTGGTGCAAGGTGGAAAGAAAGGAGAAGAGAGGATGAGTGCCAGGTGCAGGAACGGACCATAGTGAGGAGTGGAGTGCAAATGTGGGAAAAGTGGGAATCCAAGAACGTGCAGGACAGGAACAACAAGGGAAATATCACCGGCTTTGCAAGTTTTTGTTCTTGTAATAGTAATAAGGGCGCCGGAACTGTTGAATGTAATGCTGCTTCTGAAAAGTGTGTTGCGTCAGGAAAAGGTATCAAGTGAAGGAGGAACCAAATTTGCTGTGCGAAAGAATGTGAAGAAGCCGATCAGACAGGCAGACCACGAGGCAAGGTGAGCGGAGTCACGAAGGTCGAGATGGGCGTTGAATTGGAGCAGGATGGATGGTGTGAGTGGAGCTTTGCGATAAGGGATGTGGACCATAGACTTTTCCAAACCTTTGACAGTCCGTGTGGTGTAAATGTCGTCAAAAGCCTTTGTGTCGAAATAACAAGAAAAAAGCGGAGCCGTCACATGGGGTCAGATAATTGTTAATGGTATGATGAGGTTTAATAGAAAAGCTGACCAGGGTGACAAAGGTGGCGATGGTAGCCGGAGCAGTAGGAAATTGTGGGAGGCAGTAGAAATGGCAGAACTGGAGGTAGGTGTTCCAAATGGATTGGTAGTTCCACTTAGTGGCGGATGACAAGGTGAAGGCTTGAATTTGTCAGACATGATGCTGTAAATCACGCAGGTGGAAACCTGAAAGACGAAATAAGGAGGAAATTACTAGGGCGCACAACTCAAAGTCACAAAGGGAAGCGTAGAACCACAGTTCACGCAAGCAGGACTGCATGAATGGAAGATGAGAACAGCCAGTGTTAATGGCGAGTTCGGTGGTCCGATTGTCAGTTCTTACGAAAATTCGCTGTCCTTGCAGTTCTTGAGATCACAATTTGAAGCTGACAGTTACAGCCAACATTTCGAGTGAAGCGATCGAGACAGAGGTTATAGCAATGAACGGTGGGAAGGTGGAGTGGAAGAAATGACCATACAAGAAACCGCCAATACCAGCAAGGCTTGCTTCAGTGCAAAAGTGAGAGATTTCGTCAATCCAAGGGGATGAACGCAAAAACGAGACACCGTGGCACGCCAAGAGGAAATGTTGCCACCAGTGCAGATCGGCGAGAAGTTCTGGGCTGGGTGAAAAGTGACGAGGTTTGTTGGGAAGTTGGTATAAGAAGCGCTGCATAAAGATTCTACCTGGGCTAATGCAAGCATAGATGTGAGAAAAATTTCCAAGAAGGGATTGTAAGTTGGATTTTATGGTGCGTGGAGAATGAAGCCAATAACAAATGAGTTCGAATGTTCGAAGTAATTTGTTGGGCGGAACCTCAAAAGTCGTGGTTACAGTGTCATAAATAAGATTGAGGAAAGCCATTCTTGTGGAAGGAGGGCAATCCTTGGCCAGTGATGATTCCAGACCCAGGCTGGTGAAGAGGTCTTCAAGATCCTGAAAGGCCAGTGAGGCGTCTACGTGGGATGCCTCAGCGCCGCTGAAGTCGTTGATGTAGTTTACGCACCCGTGGTGATAAACGGGGCGAAAGTGTACGAAATGGCGTTTGTGGTACGCTGGCAAGCAAGAGTGATGGAACGGAGACCGAAGGGGAGGGCAGTGTCAAAATAAAACACATTTTGCCAGCAGTAACCAAGAAAACTGTAATCTGTCGGATCAACGGGAATTCGACAGCAGGCACGCTGGAATTTGACTGTAGGCGTAGTCCTTCTTGTAAAGGTAACGGACCCTTAGCAATGATGAGATTGACGAAGATCGGCGGAACGAGGGAGAGAGAGGTGAAAAGGCTCAGCGAGGAAGGAGTCTTTGGGAATCCCTTTGTTAACGGAGGTGCCTGCGGGGAAGCTAAGGTCCAAAACAACACATCGTTTAGACTCATCTTTTGGGACTGTTTGAAGCGGTGAGGTCTGCAGAGGAGTTAAAAAAGGGTCATGGAGGAATGGGCCAGCGGTGGCACCATATGAGAGTTCTGTCTGTAGAAAGGAGCTGATGGCATTGGGGAAGTTGTTTGCGGAAGAGTGCTTTGACTTCAAAGGTGTAGGTGTGGAGGCAGAGCTGTAGTTGATTGGCCAAACGAAGGCAAGAAAATCAGCGACTACAGAATAAGAACACGAGTCAAGGGAAGATGCCAGCAAAGGAGTATTCAAATTTGAAGGAACCCGGATTCGAGCACCAAAGGCGTTTGAGCAGAATGATTTTGAGCATAAATATGGTGAATAATGGGAGCGTATGAACGGGTGCTGGACAGGGAGAGCTAACCGGGTGACGCGGCAGGGACGGACAACAAAGCGAAGGAGGAGTGCTGTACGACTGTAGAGATGAGAGATAGATGGGTTTGGAGAAATGGGTGAGATGACTAGTCAGTCTTTATTGGGCGGCAGCGCTGATGATTATGAACGGATCGAAGAAGATGCTGGGCGGTTGGTCAGGTGGCAATTGTGTGATCGGAAAATTTTATAGTAGGCACAGATGTGTTCTACTTCCTGCTGGTGAGTGGGATCATTGCAGGATCCGGTGCTTCGGGTTGAGCACTGGTTGGTCGCCCTGACTAGGTAATGTTGAAGCGCTCTACCTCACTGAAATTGGCGCCCCAGTCGGCGAGAATGGCTTCAATACGGTTTAGAACAGTGGCATGAAATAAAAGGACGGCGTTCCAGCGATACTTGACATCAGATGTTGTGTCATAAATGCTTGTTTGTCCGGTGTTTTGGTTTTACGACGTCCAGGAAGTCATAAATGAATTCAGCAGTCGAGAGATCCTTAAATTTTTTACGGGAAAGGCCGAAAGGAACGTGTAGATGGGGCCATTCTTGTGGATTAAGAGTGCGGGTATTATGGTCGAGTTGACATTGTGACTTACCGGTATTGCTTCTGGAACGAACAATGTCCAGCAAAGGAATCAATGCGGGTTTGGAATTTGCAGGGGAGGAAAAAGAACGGGCCTTGGCTTTAGCATCCGGTTCCAGCAATTTAATTTCCAGGTGAGATGGTGAGAGTGCAAGATCAAGCCCAACTTTTGCCTCATCAGTTGCGAGCTGAAACCTCTGAACGCTCGTCGAAATTTCTGGCGTTCTGATCGGATCCTCAACCAATATGAGGAACTCATGTTGAACTTCCGTAGCACTTCCTGATGAACCCAAAATTGATGATCTGATAGTGACTTGTGCACCAAGAATGCAATAGACGAATGCTTCATTTGACTGATTCAGCCTCCCCATCCCTGCTTGTGTCAGACCTTCTGACTTGCCTGCCATAAAGAAGTCGAAGTTCCTCTCAACTTTCACCTTATCGTTCCTTATGAAACAAATAAGATTTCCTTTGATGCCTTTTCTGTCCTCATTACTGAATTTTTTTCTTCCAGGGTAGGTTACTTAATGATCTGCTTCTGTACCAACATGACACATAAACGAAAACAGATGCGAGACCATGATTATCGCCTTCTTTGAATCAGAATTCTACCTCTCCGCTGCCCGGCCGAGGGCTCGTCCTAGATGAAATTCCGAATTCTGCACATATTCCTTTAAACGATGGCATTTCATAATTATTATTTATCTGACTGAACGTTGGGTCTCTTGCAAGAGCCGCTTCACTTTGAATTCCACCCATCTCAAAAAGAATCCTTCTGACTGTAAAGTACATGTGAAACATCAGAAACGACTTGATCTGTTCTGGAACCTTATTAAGAACTTCACAAGAGATTCCACGGCCAGTCGTTGAACACCATACTGCGAAGTTGAGCTGATGAGGCCAGTAGCTTATCTCCAGCCCCACAAGCCATCTCTTTGATTCTTCGCTTGAAGTGTGCTGGATTTTCACTCTTGTGCATATTCCTTTGAATTTTGCATTGAAATAGTGGGATGGGTTAATAAAGATTTTGATATCCTCATTCAAGCAGCTGACAGAATGGATCTGCTGGCGCCTTTTTTTTCTATTTGGTTTAGAGCGAGTTTGAGGGGAAAACCTCCAATTCCAAGTGCCTGCTTCACGTTACAATCCCAATATCTTCTTTCTGATCCTAAGACCCTGGACTGAACTCCATCTGATCCACTGAAGTAAACTTCAGCTGTTGCTTGTCTTTTAGGCCTTTGGCTCGGCCCTAAAGGGGCTCCACCGAGCGACACTTGTACACTGAACTTACTCAAGTCTGCATTTGGATACCTGCAATTTTATTTGCTTCATCTGATCTTAGTCGCACAAACCCAAAGGGTCAGAAATCGAAGAGTTAAACATTTTCATTGCCTTTATAATCAAAATGGTTGTTTTTGACAATTATCGCCGATTCAAATGATCTCACGGCTCACGTCAAAGAGCTGCCGAAGGCCTGCCTCTCAGCAGTGAAAGATATCAACATATTAGGCTAGTAATCTTTTCTTTTTTCCACTCTTAGTTTAATTTGAAGCGAAGTGGAGAAATCTTTGTATTCAATGCGCAAGGCACTCCAACTGTAACGAGAATTTCAGAAAGTAATTATTCGCTCAAAAGCCTTGGCCAAGCTCTTCAAGATACATTGAAGAGTGAAGGAGTGGAGATTGAAATGAATACTCCAAAACAAGTTTTGGAAATCTAAAATCCTTAAAATAAGCACATCCTTCTTGACAATGATCTGGCTTATCTTCTCAGAATTGAATGAGGTTTGCAAACTATCAACTTAATCAAAAAGTTGATATTATTCACCAACTACCTTATCCATTGCGATCTTTTTGGATAAAAACGAAAACGTATTCAATGGAGAGCCCTCAAGGATTCTTGGATACTTCGACATATTTGGGAAACCCTTTGGCAGGGTTAACTGTCATTTTGAAGTCCCAACGGAATGAAAAATATCACCGAGGAATTATGTCACATCTATGCGAATTGTCGTGATAATGATAATGATATTTGAGGTTTGAGTTAGAGATAATTTAATGATAAAAATGTCTCCTGAAAATATTTTGCGAAGCACTTTGGGTCACGGGCCGCTTTATGGCCGAGGCTCTTCGAGCCCAAGCCCTTTGAGGAAGGGGTCATAAAGTGGCCCAAGCTCTTCGAGCCCAAGCCCTTTGGGTCAGGGGCTGCTTGGGACACTTCGTTGCTCCCGGCATGATTTGCTTAACAGCCCAAGCGCACCGCTGATTTATCCAATAATACCAGATGATTTCAGGTTGAGGATGATTTGTGATTGTCAGAAGGACTTTTTTTACAGGCCTGTCTCTAAAGTAAAAATGGTCACGTATGGAAAGCCTAAATCTGTTAACACGGCTGATCTTTGCAATCTGACCTGTGTACTAGGGTGACTAAGAGGGTAACGACCAGGTCGCAAGTTCCCTAATACAACGTGGAGATCGCATTGGTAAAAAGACAGAGACGTAAAGCAGAAAAAACCTGGTGAAGGACCAAATTAACATCGTACTTCCTAACTTTCAAGGAAAAGAGAAACCATGTCACCCTTATTATACATAAAGCACGGAAACTTTTTGTACGGACTTTGTAGATGACAATAGTTGTGATCTTGGGAAGCTGTTTAGAAGAATGAAAGCACTCCTCGCGCCGATGGATAATCTCTGTTTTCCTGACTATCGTAATAATCGTGCTCTAGCTGATGACATATGCAGATTCCTTTGTCCCAAGATCATTAATATCGGGAATGAACTTGGAATCATTAAAGCCTCTACGAAAGAAGAGGACAAAGATAAAGACGGTCCTGAAGTAATGGAGAATCAACCCACATACGAGTTTCGTCAGCTCTCTCGTGAGGATGTCCGCAGCCTTGTCCAGAAGTCAGCTAAAAAGACCTGTACCCTCGACCCAATACCCACATCTATGGTCGTAGCCTGCCTAGAGGAAATTCTTCTAATAATAACGTGTATACTAAATTCTTCTTTGGGATCAGGTCATTTTCCCCTTCTATGGAAAGGAGCTCTTGTCGCTCCACGTCTTAAAAAAAATTTGGAAAGATATCTCGTTCTCAAACCTACGGCCTTTGAGTAACCTCCAGTTTATATCAAAACTTGCTTAGCGCGAGGTATTAAATCAGGTTTACGAGCACATGATGACGTTCCAGCTTTACCCATTATAACAATCTGCTTACCGCACTGGTCACAGCACAGAGACCATGCTGCTTAAGGTGCACAATGACATTCTGTTAAGCATGGATAAACAGAGGGTCACACTGCTGGTGTTTCTAGACCTAAGTGTGGCCTTTGACACTGTCAATTACCAGGTGTTGCTCAAGGTGTTGATTAGAATCTAGCTTTGGAATGTCTGGGACTGCTCTTAACTGTTTCAAAT
Organism: Pocillopora damicornis; assembly: GCF_964200805.1. Taxonomy (NCBI): domain Eukaryota; kingdom Metazoa; phylum Cnidaria; class Anthozoa; order Scleractinia; family Pocilloporidae; genus Pocillopora; species Pocillopora damicornis. The sequence goes on along the minus strand of NC_142683.1, from coordinate 9,777,449 downwards.
CATACCTCGACGGAAGATCTCAGCGCATCTGTGTTGAAGGCTGCTGCTCTAGGAAGTTTGTTCTACGCCATAGTGTCCCTCAAGGTTCATGCCTTAGCCCACTATTGTTTACAATCTACGCTAGTAAGCTGTTTGAAATAGTCAAGGCTCACCCTCCGGATGAGCACGCCCACGTAAACGATACTCACCTCTATCTATCCTTTAAGCCGGATTATTAGGACAACCAAACTGAAGCCGTGGATGATGTGCAGGAACATATTGAAGAGATTAGGGTATGGATAGCGGCGAGCCAGCTAAAGCTTAATGAAGACAAAACCGAGGTCATCCTAATTGGTACTAAGCAAGAACTCGATAAAGTGAATATTGCACACCTAGAGATCGGTCAAGCATCAGTGCCAATTGTAAGTTCTGCCGTCCGCAACCCTGTTGCGTGGTTTCACGTTAACCTTAAAATGACAGAACAGATCAAAAAGACTTGTCAATCAGTTTACCATCACCTGCATAATATCGGACAAGTAAGGAGGTCCTTGACGCCTGTCTCCACGAAACTGCTTGTACAGGCAGGCATTGATTACTGCAACGGTCTTCTTTATGGTGCACCAGCTGTGCATCTTTCCAAATTGCAACGTCTCTAGAATTCCGCAGCGCGACTTATCACCCAAACACCCAGATACTGTCATATTACCCCACTGCTGCTTGCACTGCATTGTTTACCGATGAAGTTCCGAATTTACTATAAAATCGCTATGATCTCTTTCAAGGCTATTCATAATATCGAGCCTGCGTACTTGAGTGATCTCATAAATATTAAACAATGTTCTCGCTAGAACCTGCGGAGTAGTGTGGGCGTTATTTTGCAAGATCCTACCGCTAAGTTCAGATGCACTCTTGGAGACAGATCATTCACTGCGGCTGCTCCAAAGATATGTAACAGTTTACCGGACTATATTAGGAAAGAGAGAGATGCTGGAGGGGCCGTGGTTTTTATGAGAGGCCAACGGTCCAATTTAGCGATTTACCCCGAGTGTGAATACTTTTTATAGAAACGATAGGATTTCTTTATGATTTACCCATTGCAGCCGATTTATGAGAACCTATGAGGGAACACCATCTAACAACAGGAATAATGAGGATCGAAATGCACCAATAACAGCATACCAACGTGCTACAAATAGCAACACGTAAACAATCGACCTCGACCTCATCGCCTGATAAGAACTAGCGGCATTGCAGTCGAAACGTGGCGATCAACGTCAAAAGTGACTTCATCGTGAGACAAACTAGCAAAGTTCATCTCCTGATATAATATTTATTGAGAACATAATAATACCCATACATGACATACTTACCGCAAATTGATGACCACACCGCTGACAAGGAGCCAAAATGACTGTAGTCGAGATTACTCAATCTCGAGCCCAGGGTCATTTTGGCTCCCTGTCAGCGGTATAGTCGCTAAATAGCAAAATGGAACAATTAAGGAACCTGATCTCGAGATTGGCCGCTTAACGAAAACTGGCCGAGAAGACCCTGGGACTACCGAAACTGAAACTTCTAACGTAGGCAGGAACTGCTTCGGAGAGGCGTACATTGCGCTAACGTAGGCAAATTTTATGCTATACCTTCGGTTTCCTTCTTTTGAACTTAAAACTTAGCTGCTTTGTTTCGCACTAAACGGAGGGGTTTATAAAAACATACGATAGCAATGGATAACGTAACTGATAACGTTCAATTTGAAGACAAGCTACCAGATCGTTATGTCTGTCCTCTGTGTAAAAAGGTACTGAAAGATCCATTACAAACTTCATGTGGCCACAGATTTTGTTCGAGATGCTTGAAAGCTTCCGTAAGGTAAGTCAGAACGTTTACTGCCGTGTGAGCTTTACCTTAAGTTATGTTTTTATTGTTAATTTTGTTGCGTGCCACAAGCGGTCAGCTTGGCGGCTAATTAATGTCCCATCGACTCTCAGTTTTTGTAGTCGTGTTTTCCAATGATCGGTAAAACATGAGAAGTCAAGGCTACGTATATATTACTTTTCAATCCGTTGATTCACATTTACACTTGTGATTGGCTGTGTTTTCGCAAAATGGGATGTCTCCCTTAACAATTCTGAAAGTGTTTTGTTTACAGCATCGTTAAACGATTTTAAATTGACAGTTGTAAAATTGTAGATCGTCATAGTAAATAACAGTAGTAAGACTGAGTGAAGCCCAATTCGTGCCATATTATCCAAATTGGATGATTGCAAAGTGGACATGACATTTGTTAATCACGAGTTGATTAATCAAAATGATGAAAAAACTGAAAAATAAACCAGTTAACCTTAAGTTATACTTTTCAAAAGAAAAACAAAAAACAGTTCATCTGATATAATGTAATATGATGGGAGATGCACAGTCATAGCATGTTGCTTAGTGCTTTTCATTACCAAAGATGAAAGGAAGGACATATAGAAATGTATCATCTGAAGAAGGGAAGGTTCTGAGATCATGAACTACAGAAATATTCATCTTGTTTTGTTGGAGACATAAATTAGAATGTGTGTTCTGTTTCCAATTTAAAACCCTTAAGTAATGGATGGATGACCTCTCATTAGCAGAAATTATTTGAAGACTGGCTCGAGCTACCTTGTTGGGAGGTGTAATTTTAATGACAAATTCATTGAAGTTTGCCAACTTCCTTAACCAGGGGAGTTGGGAAAACCATTGTAAATCATACTCATGATTTTTGGTTGTCACCTGTTACATGACTTGAAAAAAAGCATATGTGAAAAGACAGCCATTGTGTGATTCATCTTTCTTCAAAGCATAATGACAAGGCCACTTTTAGTGACTAGTGTTGAAAACTGTCTGATGGCAATACCTTGAAAATTTAGGAAAGACTTGCAACATTCAAGTGTCACACTTGTTTGTACTTGAAGATTTGTGCCTAGGTTTTACTCAATCAGCAGTCCATGTCAGGACTTTCTTCTTCTGCTTTTGTTGCATATCACAATTAAACCTTTCTTCCATGTTCAAACCAATTCTTTTCATGACAATAACCAATACATTACATATATTGCTTACTATCTAATATGTTATACTACCAGATACACAAACTCTTAGCCTGTTATGTAGTTTAAAATGTTAATAAATAACAATTTATGTTTCTCTTAAATGAAACCTTAAGTCTGGAAGGTCTGTGTCCAGTAGATGGAGAGAATGTGAATCCATTCTTTCAAGATATCTCTTGTCAGAGGGAAATATATCAGCTAATTTGTTTCTGCAACAATCATGATGTTGGCTGCACATGGAAGGAAAAGCTACAGAATCTTGCGGTAAGTTTCTTCTTTAAATAGATTAAGTCAAACCTCTACCACTCTTTCATTATGGAATTAGTCATGTTTTGTGGAAGTGAAAGAACTATCTGCAGCTGTCCTTCTTAATCAGCTTCTGACCACCCATTTAGTTCCCATATTTTCTGCACACTTTGTTGACAGTTAGGTTGTGCATAAGATGATTTCTGGATGTAAAGTTGACAGTATGAGATAGTTCAGATTCAGTAACCTTACCTTTGCATTAATGGTATTATTTTAATGACACACACATCTATACTTCCTTGTCACCTCTTACATACATGTCGATGTTAATTGACATTTCAGTTGAGTATATTTTCTCTTCCTTTTTTACTTTACAGGAACACCTAACCCAGTGTGATTATAGGAAACTTCCTTGTCCAAACTCAGGCTGTAACATCCAGTTACTGGCACAAGATCTGCAGGAGCACATAGAAAGGAACTGTTTATACAAGAAGATACCTTGTCAGTGGTGTGAAATGCTAATAACTGAAGCTGAACAAAAGGTGTGCTTTACAGAAATGAATCTTATGCTTCATGCAGAATTAACTAATGGTACCAGGGCATAGCCATCATTGCAAATTCCTTCTAGCTTGTGCATTCAACTTGTGAAATTTATTTAATTTACTATTAATTATTCATCCTCTCCATTTTCAATTCTTCTTCCATTTTTCCCATTTCTCATCCATCCTAATTTCCTCTGAGATTAAAGTACATTTTTTCCACTTATTTTTTAAAGCCAACTTAATCTTAGGCTCCTTTGAGAATAGTTTGAGAGAAACCATGCTGTTATCATGTATGGTATTTTTGATTAAGGTGATTCCCTGGTTTTGCATTGCGCACCTCTACTGCGCATAACATTGCGACATCCAAGATGGGGGCCGCTTTTAAAGCTGGTATCATAAAAAAAGACAACAGAGGCTGGTTTTGCAACAGCAAAACACTAAAGCATAGAAAATATGTATCAGATAAAACGAAAAATAGGTGTCCTGCTTATAAAAATCAAAATTTTGAAACTTCAGTAAGCGAGACTGGATTATGGGGAGAAACTCGTTCCAGTGCCCTCTCAGAAAAATGCACAGCAGAAGTGAATTTGTCACCTTCACCAAACAATTGCAGAAAAACAGGCATGGTGACCCCCCAGTTTTATTCCACGTATTGAAAGAAAATGCCATCCTCCATAATATATCCAACTTTGAAGATTTTTTCATTGTAGATGTTCAAATATTCTTTTCGAATAATTGTTGCAATGCGATGTTAGGTGTTTTGCCCGAGGGAGTAGTACTGGTCGGCAGGTGGGCCTATTACTTCACCACTTTGATGTTTTTGAAAATGTTTTAGTAGTTTACCACAACACTGTTGTGGGATCATAGGAGCAGAACATTCTTTTCGAATTCACTGGCTACTTTCTAGAAGTAGTGGGTACTTTACACTCTAGGATAGGATTTTCAATTCTGGTATCACAAGCTAACAGAGTTGTTTTTTATCATAGCCCAAAAACTCAAAAACTAGCATGGTGACCCCAACTTTTTATTTTATATTTTGGATTAGCTTAGTGTAGTTAACAATTGTGCAAAGTTAAAAAGAAATGCCATTACACCTTCTTTTTTTAAGGAAATCACTGTAAGGTTGTGACCAATATCTAATGGTATTCTTGTCCACATTTTGTCAGGATCATGAGGAGACCTGCACAAGGTTCCCACTGTCATGTCCTGAAAGGTGTGGTGAAGTGAATATACCCCGTGAGTTATTGGATGATCATATCCAGAATCACTGTCCTTTAGCCCAGATAGTTTGTCCATACAGTATTTCTGGATGCTCTTTTAAGGTGAGTCACGGAGACGCGTAAAGGAACTTCATGCCTTTAAACTGCATAATAAAACTATTATGTGGGGAACAGGTAGTACTTTTGTTGGTACTTATTAAGTCAGGTTTAGTTTCACCACAAACGTGAACCTACAGGGCCAGTTATTTAAACAAAGTTTACACGTTATTTAACCAAACCGTGTTCTAATCTATCTTGAATTTAAATGAATCTTGTGAAGAGTTTGAAGCAGTGAAAGGAAATTTATTTAATGAAAACAGCTCTCTAATAGTGGAAAGTAAGGCCCATTGCTTGCGTAAAACTGCGGTTTGGGTCAGACCTCGTGTAATGGACCGGCCCAGAGCGTTTGAAAAGCTCATTAAGTGTTGAAAAGAAAAACAAGACCTTAAAAGGATTTCAATGAAAAGGAAAATTTTGTGAACCTTCAATTCCATTCTACTGATTAGAACCCCCTGTCTTTTTTATCATTTAGTCTAAAGGCTATGCAGTCTCTCTTGTGCAGAGATGTGACAGATCAACACCTCATCAAGAGCACGTCAGCCATAAACGTAGGAAATCTCTTGAATGCTTATGCATTCCGTGATTTCCGGGCACTAAGGATTTTGAAGGGTTATGTTATTAACCCTTTCACTCCCAAAATCTCATTAGTAATTCTCCTTACTGACTGTCATGAAATTCTAACGATTTTAATTCAGAGAATTTGGTATTGTATCAACTAAAAATCCTCTAATTTGATGAAATACAAATTCTCATCACATTCATGTGAAGAGTGCACACATTTGCGTGTAGTGCATGAGGGAGATCTTATTTATTTATTTTTTGGTAATACTTAATTGGGCTGGCCCAGTTCAGCTGCAAGGTAGTGAAATATTTCTACTGCACGCGCGTAACTACACGCACCGAAAGTGTGTTTAACTCACGCGCATTACACGCACTTGACGCGCGCGTGGGGGTTTGTAGTACACGCGAGCGGCACTTGACTTATGCATGCATCGTCGCCCAATTATGATCGAGGTTTGCCTGCGCAGGCGTAATTTTAGCGAGCGAGTGCTCAGTATTTTCTAACGAAAATTATGGCCGCCATCTTTGGTTTTAATGGCAGCGGAAGGCTAGGGAGAGAAAGAAATTTGTACCAAGAGAGCGGTCGTCGGTCAAAAATCACGAGAAAGGTAGGGGTGGGGAAGTGAAATGAAAAAGACAGTGCCTCTGGTTTTTAATTTAACTCATTTTCATGGGGTTACCCGCCCTTTTTACGGAAATGCAGTGAAGCGCAACTAATCAAGGGTTGTTTGGCAATATAGCAGCCTCTTTGGGCAGGTGTCTTTTCGCCCTTCCCCCTCCCCCTACCCCCACCGTCCACTCTAACTCCAAATCAAACATGGCCAAGCGGATAAACGATCGCGAGCGTATAACGTTAGCTCGCACTTATAAGACGCCTGCACTGTAGGCTAGAACGAGGTATTTTTTGTTTGATCTTGGAATGAAAGAATTCTGTTGAATATGAAAATTACTATTCTTATTATTATTATTATTATTATTATTATTATTTTATTTTTTTTTTCTTGATTGCATCTAAGGGCCCCAGAAACGCCGTGGAAGAGCATTGTTCACAGCAGACCAAAGAACACCTGGACTTTACGGCTAGAAGTTTTACTAGATATAATGAAAAACTTTCAGAGATGGAAAAAACAACTAGGACTTTAACAACGGAGAAGCTTAGTCTGCAGACACAGCTTGATAATCAAAGGGAAGCTCTTGCTAATGCTGTGCGCGACATGCGTGTTGTTACTACTAAAGTTGATCATATTGATCGGACCTTATCCGATCACAAGAACAACTTGAGTGGAATTCAGCAGAAGCTCGTCAGTTTATCCAATTTACCGTCCATAGAACAGGTGTTGGCGCAGCTGGAGGAATTTAGACAGGCAATCCGAGAACATGAAGTTTTAATTACAAGCTTAAAACGGGAAGCGACAAGGGTTGTGAATAACACTAGGGTGGCAGCAGGGGCTGAGCACGGTGCTGCAGGGTCCAGTTCATCGCGGCTCGATAGACACGAGCATCAGCTAGCATTGCATGATATCAATCTCGCCGAACAAGATATTAAAATTCAAATGCTTGAGGCCACATCCTATGAAGGAATGTATATTTGGAAAATTGATGTTTGGCCGAAAAGACTTCAAGAGGCGAAGAGCGGCAGGACGCCTTCCATATACAGTCCTCCGTTTTATGTAGGTCGGTTTGGATACAAAGTTTGTGCGAGAGCTTATCCGAATGGTGATGGCATTGGTAAAGACGAGTACATGTCTCTGTTTTTTGTAGTTATGAAAGGTGAATACGACGCCTTATTACCTTGGCCATTTCACCATAAGGTGACCTTCAGGCTGTTGGATCAGGGGGGTTCAGCGGATGTTACAGATTCATTCCGTCCTGATCCTAACAGTTCCAGTTTCAAGAAACCTACATCAGATATGAACATTGCGTCAGGCTGCCCGACCTTTATATCACATCGCACCTTACGGACCCGGGGATATGCTCGGAATGATACGTTATTTATTAAGGTAACAGTAGACACGGGAGGTCAAGTTTACTGAAGCGTATGTCGTCTATAAATAGATGTTCATATCATCGTGATCGACGCGTGATACGAAAGGGCTATCGGTAATTAAATGGCTGCAATTTCCAGTGAACCTCTGAAAAGAGAAACAATGGAAAACGGAAAACGTGGAATGGAAAACGTGTTTCTAGAGAACATTATAATAACTCGACATGTAACAAATACTCTACATTGTAGTCGCACTTTCGTCGCACTGTGGCGAAGACGTTTTAAAGATAGGAGGTAAAATGAAACGTACATGTTTCTCATGAATAATCGATGATTGATCAAAGAATAAGATTTCTCTCTCTTCCTCCCTCGAGAATGTACCCTGGTTGCGGCTGGTTACGTCATCATGCAGAATCTCCCAGAATTTGGCAAATTTCTGAAAGGAAACTAGTCGAGGGGGTCACTGGTAAAGTTTTGTCACTATTTTATCATGCACGTAGTAGCATTTATGTGATTTCAGTTTTCATCACTTACACGTTGTGAATCTTGAGAGTAAGTTTTGTAGAAATAGAAGTACACGAAATCGTCGTTTATCGTTACGTTATGTCATAAATTTGAGTTTTCCTTTTTTTAAGCGAGTTTCGATGCATATAAATAGTATTTGTTCGCCGTTTTCTCGATTTCGTTTGGAATTTATTCACACTTAATTTTAGTTCGCATTGTTTTCCTTTATTTACTTTGGACTGAATCATTAAGCATAAGTCGTGGGACCATGTTTGAAGTCGCTTGTGTACTTTCTTTGTTCGAGCGATTCGGCCTCTTCCTCCCCAAACAGCGCTGATTGGACCCCTTCTCTCTGAGGCTTGAAGTCTGGTCGTATATAATAAAGGCATTTGACGGGAAAGAACAACTATCACCAACGACTTTCAAAGATGTGTTTGAACACATGGAGCCCAAGCTATCTATGAGAGGTTACGTAATACTATATAGCTTTGTATATCCGCTCTGTGACTTTTTTTAAATAATAACGCAAATAAAATCTAACCTGCATATAGTGTTGTGTCATTGTTTGTTCTCTGGTAGCAATTTCGGGCGATTTCGGTAAGTTTTAGCTGAGCTCTCATCATACTACCGCCCCACTAAGAAGAAGGAAATGGAAGAAGGCTTCGTCAGACCAATGGACTGACCCGCTCTTGAAAATTGCTCGATTCTTAGACGAAACCACGTCTCCTTCCTTCGAGACTCAGCATTACGAAAGCCAGATGGTTGTCATTTAAGCTTATCGAAAAATATTTTACAAAAGTTCCGCCGTCGAGGAATCAATTCAGCGAGAGTTTCAAATGAAAAGCCACTTTGAAGTCCTGTCAAACCCGCTGTAATTTTACGACACGGCCGGCCTCGACACGATTCAAGTTTCGCTCAAAGAGCACCCTCAGGGTTTGATTTACCAGACAAATACTCAGCCACCCGTCAGGTGTCACCTGAGGGGTGCCCTTCGGTAAGGATATCGCTCTGACGAAGGGCTAACGCTCAAAACGTCAGCTTTTTTACTCTTTACGGTGGCTAATTTACGTTTTCAACCCAGTTGTTAACACTAAATCACCTGCTATACTCTCCCACAGATGCAGCACCACGGTTTCTTTAGAAACTTACCCCTTTATTCTTCGGTAAGACCGCTGACCATATACTGTAGTGTCGCGACCCAAACCGGAGGGCACCTGGGAGAGCACGTGAGCATGTTCGTTTGACACAAGATGACACAGATCGTAAAACCGCTTTGGTAAGTACAGGTTGACCTTGTCGTGGCTATGGTTTCACAATCTATTAGTAGTTTTCAACTTTAAGACGTTACGGTAAGATGGATTTTGTAAAGGAAATTCCGTTACTCAATTCATAGCTCTTTTTGCACGATCATGCGGCGGGAACACTTAGGTGTGAAAGAATATTGCGTTGGACTCAAACATGATCCTCGGTAGCTTTCGAAATCTACTTTTTAGTTATTTGGAATATCTTTGTAACGATTAATTCTAATTTTTTCTCAGCTTGTATATCCTAAATGTAGGTTTAATTCCATGAAGTTATAGAAGAGATTCTATCGAATGCGCGCAGAGGGAACCTGATCACACCAGAGGTACGTCACCGTATTTCAGGATCAGTGCGTCTCAAAGGTTTGCGAACCATTTTCATTATGTCAGTGGTATTTAAGTTTCAAAGCCTACAGTTATTCTACTGCATTATTCAGACTAAGCTTCCTGTCCTTTAAGATGTTTTGATAATCTTTCTGATCTCGGCTTATATGTTTAATATAAGGTTGACAGTTGCATGATTGCCACAAACCAACCCTGAAGCCCCAATCTCTTCTCAAATGTTATAAGGTTACATTATTGTTGCTCGTTTTCTTTTGCAAACTTGGAGGCATCTCAAGGAGCTTTCTTTTGTTGTGGTTTTTGTTGAGTTCTTTAGTTCCCATGTGTCGGGTCTTTGAGATGAGAACAGGTTCTCAGCATCTGTGCGGTGTCTCTTCTGTCATTGTGTACTTCTCCCAGCTGTCAAATGGCATTGCCTGCAGGTTTCCATACTGCTTGACCTGCTTCTACTGGACCTGCTTCAGTTTCCTGTTTGAGATAACTCTTATGAGGATGGTTGTAAGTCTTGCCTCTCTATCCAGGAGCTTGATTAAGCAGTTTAGAGACAATCCACACTGTCCACTCACACATCAATTCCAAGCATTGTGGCACCCCACAGTGTTGTTGTTGGTTCTGATGGCCTGCTTGTAGATGCCCCAGTTTTTTGGTGGGAAAACCATAATTTTGATCCATTGTTGTTTGTTGTAGTTGACAAGTTGTGGTTGATCTGGTGGGTTTACAATCATTTTGTTTCATAGTTGGATCATTAATAATATTTAACTTTGTTTTTTGAGGGTGGCACTTGACAGTAAAAAATACTCATAAACTTGTGGCTCTCAAAAAAAATTTAAAAATAAACAAAAATACATGAAAATAATGAAGTAATCAAGATTAGGTGATGAAACAATTAAAATATGAATTTTCTAAGGATTAATATAAAATATATTAGAATAAAATAGAATAGCCTAAGCCATAGTAAAGTGATGAACATCTTTATAGGACTCAAAAAAATACTTATATAAGATTTCTTTAAAATGTCTTGACTAGAGCTACTCTTAATTTCATTGGGAAGTGAATTCCAAAACCTAGTGGCTGATACTTGAAAGGTCCTAAGCACCTGATTCTCCTTTATACTTTGGACAGATTAAATTCAAAGACCCATATCTACTTTGTCTTTCAGTAGAATGTATGTTAATGTTTCGTTTGAGTAATTCTAACATATAACCAGGATACACCCCATTCAAATGGTTATAAACTAATGCCCATTGATTAATCTTAGCTTCATGAATAAAACGTAGCCAATTGAGTTCTCTAAACAGATCTACACTATTTGCTCTAGTATCAGCATTGAGAATAACACATGCAGCACACTTCTGTGGCCTGAAGACCTTATTTAAATTATCAACAGGTGTAGAAACCCATGCAGTAGAGCCATACATCATTATTTGTTTTATCATGGCATTGTAATAAAGAATTAGTTGATCAAGGTAAATTACACCTGATTTTTTTCAAAAGAGCAATGCACTGTGTTAGCCCCTTACATAGATTATCAATATGGTCATTAAAATTAAGCTGAGTGTCAATAATTACACCCAACAGTTTATGAGACTGGACTTGTTTGAGTTCAACTGAGTTGACATGGCCAGTGAGTGAGGTGCTGCTCATCTTCTTCTGTAGACGTTTGCCAGCTACTAACATAGTTTTAGTTTTGGACTCATTAAGTACCATTTTATTTTCTGTGGTCCATTGTGCCACGTTACCAACATCAGCTTGAAGAAATTTAATCAACATTAACATTAGCACTGATGCTAGTATCATCTGCATATATGTCTGCTGCTGAATGTTCCAGTGTCTCTGGTAGATCATTTATATATATAAGAAACAAGACTGGTCCTAGGATACTCCCTTGAGGCACTCCAAGGTTTGCACCTCTGAGAGTTGAATGACACCCATTGATGTTAACATATTGTGTACGTTCACTGAGATAACTTTTAAAGAGTGAAACATAATCATTATTGATGCTAGTAGCCCGGAGCTTTTGTATAAGAAGTGTATGATCGATAAGGTTGAGAGCATTTTTGTAGTCAATCATTACCAGGCCAGTAACATTGTCCTTGTCCAGATTGAGTAAAAGCTCATCAATAAGTCATATCAAAGCTGTCTAAGTGGAGAACAACTTTCTAAACCCAGATTGGAGTTTGTACAATATCCCGTTTGATGTCAAGAAGTCACACAGATGATCGCAAATGTGTCTTTCAAGTAGCATGAACAGACTGGCAGGACTGAGATTGGCCTGTAGTTTTTACGGTCTGATCTGCTTCCATTTCCTATATACACAGGCGTTACTTTAGCTACTTTCCAAGCAGATGGAAAGACCATATTTTATATACACAGATTTAACAGTCTAGTCGGCAGTGATCCATTTAGAAAAAGGCAGTAGTGAGTCCAGGGACTCACACAGCCAAAATCCAGTGAGTCCCACAGGCAGGATTGTGAGTCCCACACTCATCGTTATATGAGTTGTACCTATGAATAACACATACAATTAAATGAGGTTTATATTTTACTAGTTACTTTCAGGAGATTTTTCCAACTTTTCTTTCAGTTCGTCATCAATTACATCTGAAAAGCACTGTAAGATATCATCTGAAGTTGTGTAAGAATTGTAACTGATGTTGGTTTGTTTCAAAATTTCTATGTCCTCAAGCCCCAAATCGTGAAGAAGTTCAAGTAGCGATTTGAATTTTACTAGTGGGATGCTCTCTATATACAGCCTTTAAAAATTTAAAATTTTTTAAAACACATTTAAAAAGCACCAGAACGGCTTTATTCTGCTTTGTTTCACCTTTTCTCAGGCTTCCTCCAATGACTTTCTTATCTCAGGTCCTTGGAGAGCCATCTTGTGTTCAAGGAGACCAGCATGCCAATTTAGCGTGGTGTTTTGAAAATTTCGGCACTGGGCTTCCTTACTCATTCTGTTCGATTTGCTAGCCTCTGAGCAGACTTTACAATACATATAATCTCCATTTTTTTCGTAGACCAACCACGATTATGTTTTGAGCCATGGCTCAAAAAATCTTTGTTCCTTACATTTTGCAGATTTCGCTTGTGCTGATTCTTCATTGTCTTCATTTGCCTTTGCCTCATCCTTCTCTATTGCAGTTGCTGCTGCTTGTTCTTGGTGTTTACTCGCTTCAGGCCGTTTTCCAAATGAGCATTTTGTTTGCCCCCCCAGGGGCTTAAGTTTTTTCTTCGGTGGCATTTAATTTTCAAGAATAACTATGTCCACCTTACAAAAGCAAGCAGGAAGAGACAGAAAGCACGTGTATGGAATTGATAAACAGACACTTCTGTAAAATACCGCTAATCATGAAAATTGAGCCTGTAGTGACCAGAATGTAATGATGTTTGCTTTAGAATCATGTGCTGCTTACTTTGATATGTATTTTGAAATTTTTGATAAATAGGGAAGAAAAGTCATGAAGTCAAGATTGTAATTGAGAGAAGGTAATTTTTTTGCATCCAATGGGACACATCTGGTACTAAATTTGTGCATCTTTTAGGAAAATTATGAGTCTGAGATGCGGGACACGCAGGTAGATGGATCACTGAGTCAGAGATGGTAGTATGGCAGGAGCAGCAATCTTAAAAATCTTGGTGCTGATGCCACCATCACCTGTTGCTTTGTGACTTGGAATGAACAAAAGCAGTTCAGAGACTCATTTTATCGTTATACTCAGGATCACAAATGCATGTTCAACTTGATTAATGGCACTTGGGCTCTGAGCCACATGTGTGCTTTGGGTAGAAATCAAATTCTTTGGATAATCAATGAAGAAGGTATATCATAGTTCAACTGTACTGGTTTTGTCTGTGATGACATTGCCGCTATCAATCAACTTTTCAATACTAGATTGAGATTCATCGTCGTCACATGGCAAACTCTTTATGAGATTCCATAGTTTCCTGGTGTTGATTTTGTTTTCACTTATTTTATTCTTATAATAAGCCTGCTTTCTCCTCCTGATCAAACTGGAGACACTGTTTTTTTCTTGTTTGTACAGGTCCCAGTCTCTTTCCAAATTACTTTTTCTTGCTTTCTTTAGTGAATTATCTCGTTTTCTAATTTCTTTCAAAATATTGACATTGAACCACTTGGGTTGATTTCTGCATTTTACTCTATTTTGTTTGAGTGGGAGATGTTTGTTAACTACTGCTTTAAAAATCTTGTACCAAGTGTCAACAATGTCATTTATGTCATCAAAAAGAAAAGTGCAATCCCAAGGTGCCTTTTCAAGGACTTTGAAACACACTACCGAGGTTCTCGTAGGAAAATTATGAGTCTGAGATGCGGGACACGCAGGTAGATGGATCACTGAGTCAGAGATGGTAGTACGGCAGGAGCAGCAATCTTAAAAATCTTGGTGCTGATGCCACCATCACCTGTTGCTTTGTGACTTGGAATGCGACTTTGTCTAGGTTTTTGATGTTCCTGTAGCTTATGGTATTGAACCTGCTATTGTTAGATCTTGTGTGATTATATTTCCTTGTAGCAACAATAGGAAGATGATCAGACATCCCAGAAGGGATTACACTATTATTGTTTAGGTGTTCAGGATGACTGCACCAAATATGGTTTAGGCAAGTCTTTGACAATGGCCTTGTGATGCTGTTTACAACTTGGGTCAGATTGAAGCTGTGTAAAATTTTCACAAGGTGGTATTTTTTAAAATCAGGGGAAAATGAAAAAGTCACATTTAAATCTTCCAGTAAGATAATCTCCTAGTTGAGTAAATAGGCATTCTCAATATTACTTCCCAGTATTTTGTCTTGCTCTGTGTTGTTAGATGGAGGGCGATAGACATTATTGTTTTCCAAGTCCATGCGTTGTTTTTGTTTTAAAGAACTGATCCATGCCATGATGCTGCCTCTACTCTTTTCAACTCTGTCCTTGTGGTGTAAATTAAAGCCAGGACAGGGTTCGACATTAACTTTTGAGGTAACTTGCCCCATTGGGCAACTGCCATTTAATTTTTAGTTGCCCCCCAAAAACTGTACTTGCCCTGTTCTAAAAGGTAGTTGCCCACTGACATTAAAATAAAAATTGCTTACAGTAGTGAGTATGGTGTGTTTTATTGTCTCTGAAAATTTGGGCGTCGTTGTCGCTCTCCTTTGTCCCACCAGTGTTGCAAGGCGCGAGCAGCATTGTATGATTCCAAATCTGGGCCATCAATAGAGATTCTCATTAAGTTATCAAGGGTTTCTGTTTCCAGGCGTGATCTCCAATCTGATTTGATACGTTTCAAGGTGCTAAAACCACGCTCACAACATGCCGTGGCCAATGGTAACACAAGCATTATCTCCACTAGCATGAGGATGTTAGGGAATCTTTCTGAATATTCTGCAAAGATTCTCTGCCACATGGGAAGCATCCTCAATTGGCTATGATTTCTCTTAATACAAACTTTGAGTTCTTGCCATTCTTGATCCACCAATTCCAAATCAAAATCATTTCTTTCAAGAAGTAGCTTGAAATGATCAACAAGAGTGTTCAGTTCTTGTTCCCCATACAGTGTCAGTTCATCATCACGATCAGGCCACAGGCTAGTGTTGAACATGTCAAAAGCAGCAATAACATCATTGGTATTCACATTAGCAAACCTGGTGTGTACATAGGCAACCATGGACCCAATTACTCTTTCTTTAAGCCTAGTGAAGGCAGCAATATCTCCATCTTGTCTGTTGAGTTCAACACCTTTGAAATGGTTACCATGATCTCCCACAGCTTCCAGAAACTGTGAAAGCTTTGCACCAGGTCTTACCACCAAGGCCTGCATAGACAAGAGAGTGCGTTCAATGGAATCTTTCACCTCCGCTAAAGTGACTGCGTCTTTCTGCATTACCAGGCTTAAATGACTGACAACATCAAGTGCATCAAGCATAAAGTGCATGAAAAGTACCTGTTTGAAGTCAGACATCTGTGTGGTGATTTTTCGGGCTCGTACTTGCATCACAGCACTGGCACCATTCCCTTGAGCAGCTGTGTTCTGAAAATGTGTGTAAATGATTGCAAAGTTGTGAAGGAATACCTTCAGTCCCCGGTGAAGGTGTGGGGTCCATCTTGTACCAAGTAAACTTACAGGCTTCAGTACACTAAGTTTTTATGTTTATAAATCCCTTGAAGAAGATCCTTCAGTTCTGTTAAAATGCTTTCATCCTTAAATGCATCAAGTATTGCAAGTTCCAATTTGTGCGCCACACAGTGCATTTCAATGAGGTGTGGGACATCATCTTTGATTTTCTTGAGTACTCCATTCTGTCTACCCATCATTACAGAAGCACCATCAGCACCAAATCCAACTAGTCCATCTTTCCAATTAATTACATTGGCATAATTAAATCCATTGTCAATTGCTTGCAAAATCCCATCAGCATTTGCATGTTTAACTGACTGCACAGTTAAAAATCTATTCACAGGTAACCCATTGTTAAGATACCTGACAAACAAAAGTTCTTGTTCTATAATACCAGAGTCTGTGGAACCATCTGCCATTGCTGAAAAGAAGCGAGGGCTTGCATTGTTTAGTTTTTCACTTAAGTCAGCTTTTAAAATTTCTGCAGATGATTCAATGAAGTTTTTACATGCATGATCATTGAAATAGGTGTTACCAAGCTCTACATCATTCTTTATTTGAAGCTCACACAAGCTCTTAAAACTGCTGAAGGGCATCTCTTCTTTTGCCACAAAGTATGCTGTGTTAAACAATTTCATCAACTTTCCTTGAACAGCACTTTCCATATTTCTCAAACCTTGTTCAATTGGGTTTTGTGGGTTACGTTTTGAGCGGTAAACATCAGCGCATCGCAAGTGTTGCTTGCTTTTGTTATGGGCACGAATGACACCAATTCGGAAATTATCTGAACCCTTGTAGAATGAGCTATTCTTGTCTGCATGTTCATTTACTTCCAAACAGTATTTACAGTACATTTTACCTCCAGCAAACTGGATCCAAGGAAAATCCTTTTCCCATTTTGGAAGGAACTTTCGTACTCTCGAAGTGCTGTCGTACTTTTTAGAAGCTGTTAAGTTGCTACAAACTTTTTTGGCAGGCGGCTGGAGATTATCGGATGGTTCTTTGTCTCGTTGTGGTTCTTTGTCCGACTTAGAGCTAAAAAATCGAGTAATTTTACCCGCCATTTTGAACACATGTGCATTCAAGATCTTTCTGTGCATCCTCTCATGAAGTGTACCGCTGACATGAGTGACGCATTTGCGATCTCACTCCCTGACGAGCGTTGAAAATCAAGGTGCTTTTACTGTTTAGCTACATACAAAAAAGACAACTTTTCTTGGTTTTCTGTTTTCTTTATTATTTCTAAGTGATTTAAATTATTATTTTTATTATTACTTCCAAGTTCCAGCAGTTGCCCTGCATGGAGGAAGCCAGTTGCCCACTGGGGCAACTGGCCTGAAGATTTCAGTTGCCCAAGCCAAATTTTACATGCCCCCGGGCAATAGGACACCCGTTAGTTTCGAACCCTGCAGGAATAGAATGATACGAGTCTGGTATTTTAGGTTAACAAAATCTTTCAGTAATGATCAAGGCATCCACATCAGAATGCAAATTAGTGACAAAGAGTTTCAATTCCTCAAGCTTTGAGTCAGTTAATCTTTGGACGTTCCAATTAGTCTAGCATGTTGTTGGAACAATGGTGGACTGTTTACTCCAACCAAGTGGAACTGAAGGCCTTGATAATTCGCAACTAATTGCAAGTTTGGCAGAAATTTCACTAGAAATTCGTGGACTTGTTTTGTATATCAACCACTCTATCATCTTTCAATATAACAAAAAAGACAAGAAAAAATGGAAGGTTTATCAGAGCCATTAGAAACCTGGCCACGTGGCTCACATTCCAGTAATTGTAAAGGGGAAAAGTGCAGTAAATACAGTACAAAGTTCCATGATGAGTAGGGAAAATGTGTGTAAATGTTTGTTGTAGCAGATACCGATGATGGTGTTTGCTATAAAGCTGGAATGGATTACTAAAATTTTTGGGTTTATTTATACCCATGCTATTAGATCTGAAACGGTAAGTGTGATATAATGTATGGTTACAAAGTGTAAAATAATGCATAGTTCTGATTCATTAGTGTCATGGTTTCAGCATTGTCCTTTGTGGCAGGCTGTTATCTGCTGGGTAATGAAGTTTGCATGCCTTAGCAACATCCAACAGATTACAGGAAACAGCTCTCTTGTGCATTGGTATGGTAGAGTTAGCAAACATGGATTGGATTACCAAGGGACTTCAAACTTAGCTTATATTCACATGGCTGGCTCGAGCTGTGTTGGCAAATGGCAATGATAGATTTGGATGTAGGTATACAAACTTATAGAGGTGACAGTGCATGAATTAGAAGTGACAGTAACATTTCAAAATGTAATCAAAGGTAATTACTCTATTGAATATCCTGGTCCTTTTCCCAATAATAACTAGTTTTTGATTGGAAATCAAAGTCATGATGTTGGTAATTTCATCACTCTACTGACCAGACTTTATACGGTGTCATCATATTGGATTACAATTTCTCTGTTTGGTATGAAAATCAAATTATTTTTTGTCATGAACATGCACCAAATTTGTACATATTTATCTATTGTAGAAGAATTTGAACTGTATTTTATTCCAAGGATTGTTGGGTTTGATTCCTAAAGGTTACAGCACTCCAAGGGGTCAAAACTTCTCCTGGATTGCACAAGATTCCATAGATTCACTAAAGGTTCACAGATCATCAAGATGGCTACAAGAACACAACACATTTTTTTTTCCAGGCTCTCTCCCAGAAGGCCTAGTGAGCTCCTAAACTCTTATGTCATCATGCACATCTATTGTACCAATTTAAACTAATAGTGCAAAAAATTTTAGAAAAATTAATATGATGTAAACAATCATTTTAGGGGAATAGCAGTAACATTGCAAAATGTAAACAAGTTAACATCTAACTTAAATGTTCTGCTCCTTTTCTTTTTTGACAAGAATCAAAATTCATGATGTTGGTAATTTCATTACTCTACTGACAATATTTTATACGCAATGTCATCATATTAGATAACATCTTTCTGTTTGCTTTGAAAATCAGGAGCTTGATATTACTGGGTATTGTTGCCACTTATAATTTCAAAAGTTGGATCCAGTGCAGGAAGAATGCATTGAAGCTGTTGGTGTGGCAAAGTGAAACAAAGCTTTTTGTTTCAGTTGTGACCAATATGCAGAGGTTTCACACTATAAGGTAGTTTGTAACACCACAGGACTCACAGTCTCCCATTATGTTAGAAGCCCATGAGACCTATGGAGATCAGACGCTTTTTTTTGCTCTCCATAATGTTCGTGTGCTTTCTGACTTCAGGGAGTTCGTTTACTTATAAATGTAAGTGGAGGAGTCCTGCTAACATCCGGCCCAAACATTTCTGGCATCTGTATCTGAAGGAAAGTCATTCTCTGGCTCTTGAGACAACTTTTTTCTCCTCATCATGTCTGTGCTTCAATGAAACTTCTGAAATTAGCATACTGTGGAGATGTGGTCCATTGATTCACCATGGGGAATTTGGAAACGCATTGTTGTCTTTGTTAGTGAAGTACCAGCGTATTGTCCATCCAGTTCTGGTAAACAGAAGATCTAAAAGACCTTGTTTGTATTATTCTAATGCATATGCAACATTCCACCCATTTATTGGAGACATTCTTTTCAAGTTGAATCCTGGTCTTGACACTAATCAAGTTAATCATTGTTATTCTAATCTGACCTTTTGTTTGTTGAACGCTCGTTCTCTGAGAAATATATCTGCATCCTTTTGTGATTATGTTCAAGATTGCAAAGCTGATATTTTTGCTATTACTGAAACATGGTTAACCCAGAATGATGCTGCAGTCTGCAAAGAGATCACTCCTTATAGTTATAGATTGTTTCATTGTCCTCATACTGATTGTAGAGGGGGTGGTACTGCACTTTTATCTAGAGAGAGTCTCAACGTACGTCGACTGTCCACCGGTGAAAAGACATCTTTTGAGTTTCTGAATATATGATTGATGGTTTATCTTTACAGCTTAGACTTGTGATTGTGTACAGACCACTGTATTCTGCTGCTCACCCCGTTACTTCGAGTACTTTTTTTTCCTGAATTTAGTGAATACCTGGAATCATTGGTGCCATCTAAAGTGCCAATTTGCATATCTGGTAACTTCAATGTTCATCTTGATGTTAGTGATGTTGCGGATACCGTTGCGTTTGCAGATCTATTGGAATCGTTGTCTTATTGAACATGTAAAATCACCTACACACGTAATGGGACATATTTTGGATCTGATAATTACTCACAGCTCTGACAATATCATTAAAGGTACATCTTCCCCAGAGAGCTTTCTTTCTGATCACTGCTCTGTTTTGTGCTGTCCTAATGTTACAAAAGTACTGGCTACTGTTACACATCAGTTTCAGGAAGCTCAAGTCCCTGGATCTAGTTGCTTTTAAAAATGATATTGCTAGTAGTGATTTGTACAACATCGCTTCAAACGATTGTAATGAAGTTGCTGTATAACAACTGTATGCACTCCATTTTGGATCGTCGTGCACTGATGACATCAAAAAGAGTGTTCACTTGTCCAAGCGCTCCTTGGATGAGTAGTAATGTCATAGAAGCTAAGGGTCAACGTCGAAAAGCAGAGAGAAAATGGAGATCTTCCAAATGCCGGTCTGATCTAGCTGTTTCTAAGAGAAAAAGGAACCATATGACTTTTCTTATGAATGAGGCTTGGGGGGTCTATTATAGTACTCTCATAGCAGGAAATAGTTACAATAAAAAACATCTGTTTAAAGTAAGCAAGAAACTCTTGAACATCACAGGTACCCCATTTTTGCCACCACATGAAGACAAACGGAAATTAGCTAATGAGATGGGTATGTTTTTCGTTAAGAAAATTGCCGAGATTCGTCTAGACCTTGATAATCATGATAAACAACAAGCTTCCATAGGCCGCGATTCTAATGACATCGAAATTCATTCTCTACTCTTCAAGTTTAGTTCTCTGTCTCAAGAAGTTTGTTTGTTTTGTTAGACTTGTGTGCAGCATTTGACACCATTGACCATTGTATTTTACTGGAGAGACTTAAATCTGGGTTTGGGATTTGTGGTACAGTGCTGTCATGGTTTGCATCTTATCTAAGTAACAGATCCCAGCAAATACTTATTAATGGTTCCCTCTCTATGAACTTTGAACTGTCTTGTGGTGTCTCTCAGGGCTCATGCCTCAGTCCATTATTGTTTGTATTGTATGCAAGCAAGATTTTTAAAATCGTGGACAAACATCTGCCAGGAATTCATTGTTATGCAAATGACAGCCAACTTTATTTGTCCTTCTGCCCCAATGCCAGTGTTAACCAAGATGTTGCTTTGGCTAGAATGGAAAGTTGAATTGATGATATTTGTAATTGGATGTTGAATGATAAATTGAAACTGAATGACGACAAGACTGAGTTTCTGATCATTGGTACATCCCAGCAACTCGCTAAAGTAACTAATTCCAGTCTCTGTGTTGGCAACTCAGTAATTACTCCCACATCATCTGCGAGGAACTTGGGCTCATGGTTCGATGCAAAACTCACAATGGCAACTCATATTACAAGAACATGCAACTGTGCCTCTTACTACTTGTACAATCTGAGGAGGATAAGAAAATACCTGTCTAAAGAGAACACAAAAACTCTGGTCCATGCCTTTATCTCAAGCAGAATTGACTATTGCAATAGTTTATTGTATGGTGCCCCAGAATATCAAATCAACAAATTGCAATGTGTTCAACACGTGTGCTAGACTAATATGCAATGAAAGTAATTTAATATTGTCACATTACTCCTTTATTGATTGAGTTGCACTGGTTACCCATTGATTTAAGAATTGAATCTAAGATTGTATTAATTGTTTTCAAGATTTTTAAGGGTTTTGCACTGTCTTACTTGAGTTCTCTAATTACACGCAAGCCCGAGTCAAGATATAATTTAAGGAATTCCAGGGATAAGACCTTACTCAGTTATCCCAGTTTTAAGTTTATGGCAACACTTGGTGACCAGGCATTTATGTTTGTGGCACCTAGGCTATGAAATAATTTACCAAGGGATATATGAGAATCTAGTTCTATTAATAATTTTAGATCGAAACTTAAGACGTTTCTTTTCAAGAAAGCATTTTATACTTGATAAAGTTTTTGTAGTTATTTATTCATTGATAACGTTTAAATAGAACATTTCAAGTAATAATTAGTTGTTAGTTATGTGTTATATATCTTATTTATTATGAATTGTTTTTAATTGTTATTTTGTATTCCAATTATTATTATTTTTTTTATTTTGTCATTAGTTTATTGTAATTATTATTTTACAGCGCATTTGAATATATTCATAGAATTTGCGTCTTAGAAGTCAATAAATTATTATATTATTATCTGTACTAGGGATAACTTTTTTAAAGCATGAAACGCATGAAATTTAGTTGGTGGCTTGCTGTATGCCCTTGACTTTACATTGAACTGTTAATATCGTTGAAGCCATGATAACATCTAAGTCAGTCAGTGTTCTTTCAAATGCAGTTCATGGTTCTGTGCTAATGGTAACTGTCTTTAGAGTGTTGAAGAAGACACTCGTTTTTAAGGGAGAGATATGAATAAAACATCTCAAATTGGACTCTTCTTTAGAGGTGGATTGACCTGCATACAAGTGAAATTGATCCTTAATGAAATATAATGGCTATAAATTTTCACTGTTGTGTTCATTGTAGTTGAAGAACAGCATTTGAGAAAAGACAAAAAATTCAAAACAGAAATATTGCAACATTGCATACCTGTATTTTTTTTTCCTATGTTTTTTTTTTGTTCATATTTGCATATTAGGTATAAAATGCTGAGTAAGGACATGCCCATACAATAAGAAGTAAAGGTTGTGCAAAGCCTTAAATGGGTTAAATGTGAGAGCACAAATAAGAACAACTTACAGTGATGTTGAAGAAGTTTATAACTGATTATAAAGGTTCTATCCATTCATTTAAGTAAATTTAAATATTCTTGTTGACATTTGCATTGTGCAGCTCAACATGAGATGTCATGTTATACTGATGTTGTAAATTATTTTTTGTCTAAGCTTGTATGTTTGAAACATATGTATTTGTGGAAATACAGTGCTAACAGCATATCCTGTTCAGAGGCTAATGTGTTTTTAAATGCACTGCAAGTTGACTGTGCTAAGTTATCTAATCCAGCTGTAATTTCGAATGTAAGGAAAACATTGGGCATCTAAATGTGCAGAAAAACTCGCAAAAGGATATTGTCTTTGTCTAGAAACATAACTGAACTGGCTGTGACCTTGATGAATATTTGCACAGTTTAAAGGGTTGCATTTTACATGATAGCATAGGAAATCCAACTTACCTATCTATTATGACTATGCACAGCTTGACGCGGCATAAGCAGATGTGAAAGTTCTATCCTATCTTAAATAGTTATGAATCATACCTTGAAAAAAATCAATCAACACATCAATCATCCACTACCTATCTATATGATGGTGTGTGTGCATTGGAAAGAGGAAGCTTAGAAGCTGTTATTGAAAGACTTATAACTGGGGATAATGATAAAAAAGAAACTCAGAAATAATTTCCAGATTTCTTAATCAAATCTAAACCAGTATTGAACACTGTAAGATCTTCCAAGAGCTCATGAAGTCAAAATGAGATTCACAAGGTGAACTTTAGCATGTTTTTATTTGCAATGATTCAATTTAACAATAACCATAGACTTTAAGGGAAATTGATATGAGCAATATTTAAGAAAATTTGGCATTTGGAAGATTGTCATTTCGAGGGTTGGAGGAGCTATTGATAAATGGAATATGTTCTGAATGTTAAATGTTAACTTCGAAGAATGCTAGTGCAGTGTTCTTAACTTAGAAGGCCAGATATTTGATCAGGGGAAGGGGTACTGGACACATGTAACTTTTTCCTCTCATCAGAAATTTCTCCAGATTGTGGTTTGTTTACTCTTGTGGTGGACTGTTGTTGACATGACTTGTGGCAAGCAAAACACTGTAAACAGATTTTCAGTGGAATGGAGATTTCCTGCTAGTAAAAAGGTCTCTTATCGAGGAAAGTTTAATGCCATTCAGCAGCAAGAAATATAGGCTTATGCCTACGAGCAAAACAGCTCTTATAGTGTTGTATCATTCTGTACCTTCTCGTTAGAGGTGGCAGAGTCTTTTCCAAATTCATCTAACATTTCATAACAATAGTGGAAATGCCATCTAGTTACTCTGAGGGAATGCGGGTGACAAAGAGATGCTTGGCATTAATCAGCCTTTGATTAGACTTCGTAGACACTTGAGGCAAAGAAATGTGGCCTATGATTATGAGTACAATAGCTTGGGGGCCTTGTCAAATTTCAAAATCTGGACACTACTCTTCTTTTCATAACTTGGTTTGAAAGTAACATGAATATGTAAGCATCTTGATCAGTGTACACCCGTTTGTGTGCTTAAAAGAGTAATGTAGCTATAAAAAAAAAACATATTTATAGATCAAGATCTAGGACACAATATTCACCCATATTATAATAGTACAATGTAGAAAAATTTCTTAGTGGGAAAGATTAGTGAAATAGTGAAAATGTGCATAAAAGAGTAATGTAGCTGTAAAAAAAAACAAATATTTATAGATCAAGATCTAGGACACAATATTCACCCATATTATAATAGTACAATGTAGAAAAATTTCTTAGTGGGAAAGATTAGTGAAAAAGTAAACCAGATTTTTGTTGAATCAACTGCTAATTGGGTATCAATTTTGGTGATGGTGGATGGTAACATTTACTTTTACAAGTGTCAATGATGGATGAAGACTATTATGATCTCTCATCATGAATTGATTGTAGATTAAAAGATTACTTAAAAAAATTATATGCAAACTGATTGATACTCAAGTTATCCCTGAATGATACAAAATGACAGTAATTATCAACTGCACTGCTATTATACATAGCAACGTGGTCTTGAGCAAGAGTGCTGCAGACACGCACAGAGATGGCTGTAACAGTTTATTGTTTCTCCTGCCCCTTTTAAAGTTACTTGTCCATGATACAGCTCTAAATAAGAATATGTTAGGCTGAAGTTCTCTAGTGATCATCCTTAACAATCCAGCAGGTAAGATCTCAGACACCTTATATTGTGCAAAGAACACACAGCAATACACTTTTAAGTGACTTATTAATCACCTCTTAGTGAACTTGTCACTGATGTTGTTGGCGGAGTTGTGTTAGCTTGGTTGATGGGCCTCTGGCTCATCACAGTTCTTTTTATGGGCCTGGCAAAGTTATAAAATTTGATTCCCTTCAATTTCAATGGAATTGAAATATATCGAAATAAGTAATTAATAAATGATAATCTGTTACACCATTTCATGCTTAAATTGTGTCAGCATTTCTTAAACTTGAGAAACACATAAAGAACCTTTGTCTTCTTTACTTTTTTTGATATTGGCCACCACAGCTTTGTTTCTTTTAAGAGATGGCTGCCTCAGACAGACCTCTTACATCTCCATTGTAGTCTCTGGCTCAGCATCCTAAGGTGTCATACCAACATACCAAAAACCAAACTAACACTATTCCTTACTACCTTCATTCTTATTGTTTGTATGTTATAATGAGGAGGTGCCAACAGTGAAGAAAAAAATCAAAGTTGGAAGCTATGATGCCGGGACAATCTTTTGAGATGATAAACAAAACCATTGGTTAAAACAATGTAAACTGTTCAAACAAAGCAGCCAATTTCTTTTCCACCTGGCCAAGGTCTTGACAGGATGCCCACTGTGCTTAAGAGAGTTTCTTAAGCCTATTTTCTACTTTTTGCAAGTGAGGCCTAACCTCATCATTTCTGTGGCTTAATTAGCATTCTCATGAAATTTGAAAGCACAATCAAATTATACATGGTAAACAAATTTTAGAGGCAATTGAAGCAGAATAAAGAAGACTGAATTAAAGCTGAAGAATTGTTTTAATTAAAGAGTTGAGCTAAATAGAGACTAAATTGTATCAATACCACTTAAGGGAAGGAGAACCTGTAAAGTTGATCTGCGTGGCCTATGCCTCCAATGTGTGGGTTGTAAACATCCATTCAAGGTTTGTTGATGTTGACATTTGGTAGTTCCTTTGACACTGAAAAAACATGGGCAGGCTCACTAGCCAATGCATTTGTTGATAAGAAAGATACATCTCTCTTGGTTATACCATTTGGTCAACCCCTCTATGCCCTACTGAGTGCTGACTTTTTCACCTCAGCAAATAATATAATAATGATAATCTCTATTATGGAAACCAGCATCACAATCACATGGTTTACAAAAGGATCTGCACTTCAAAGATGACTGAGCTAAGACTTAAAACTAGCTGACAAATACAAAGATGTTCAAAATGTAAAACTAATTGCAAATAGGAAATAAATATCAATATTACAGGGCTCCTAAGCCCTTCAACAAGGAATAATATTTAATAAAAAATTAAAATTAAATTTATGAAATGAATTTGGAAAAATGTGTACTAGAAGAAAAAAATGAATCAAATTAAAAAAAATCTATTTACGTAAAATGGATATCAAACTAATATTTTTAACAAACCCTCAAGTTAGAAAAATGAAATCTGCAGAAGTAAATTAGGAAAAACAATTGAAATCCATTCTTAACTCCTAATAAATGAATTCAAAAATATTTAACTATATTATTTGAAAATGGATATTGAACTAACTCCAAACATGAATTAGAGCACCAACAGTGGAAAAAAAGATATGAAACCTACTGTTTGCAAGAAGTCCATGTTTGCACAAAATAATGTGTGCTCTATAGATGTCTTGTGTTTTGTTTTGGAGTTGCTTGTTAGATTGTGTAGACCATCAATTTGAAACATTCAGTTTCTCCATAATGCTTTGCCCTTGTCATAACAGAGGGACAAAAATATATGTACTAGTCATCCCCAGTTTTGTAGTGTGGTCTCTTCTTCCTGAGCAGGTTTTAGAGCCAAGAGGTTGTTAAATAGTCCTTCAACATTCCCTCTTTGAATGAAGTAAGGATCAACACTGCAAGGGGCAATTTCATGCACATATATGTTCTTGATTTTTGTGTGCCTAAGGGAGGTCTGTTAATAAAAATTTCAATACAAAATTTTTTTAAGATTTCTTTCATTGCAAGATCATGTACTGCCTCTTGAATTGCCCTTTTCAACTGCTTGACAGAATTCTTCACTTCTAGGGCTTGGTCGCTTATTTTTAAATCCTGAAGTTTCATCAGAAGTGCAGTGTCTGCGTCATTGTCCTCTCTGCGAGCCTCAAGGGTCATTCGGCACTCTGGTGGCATCAGTGCATTAATAAGGCAGTGCTTGTTCACTAATTACTTTATATTTTGGAAGAGTACTTTTGTGGGCAGAACAGTCATTCCAAAACAGTAAGGACTGGGCCGCCAAATTAGGGAACATTATGGGGCAGTTTGCAGCCCAAGCATTTTGGTGTATGCTTATTTGCAACCATTAAGTTTCCTTTTGCAACTACTACAAAGCAGTCTTAACTTCACTAATCTTTCATACTTAAATAAAGCATTTGACCATTGACTAGTCTGGTTCCTAATTAGCTACTCTTCCACACCTGCATTAAATAAGCTGGATGCACAAGTTACTCTAAGACAGTGGCTAGTCTTGTGCTTAAAGCCTGGTTCTTTGCACAGCAAGGGTAGCATGTTACTGAACATGTTATTTCCCACAGGCTGTTTGTCAAAAGCAAAATGTTTAAAGTAAAATGCTGTTACTTCGTTAGAATACGCTTGCACTAAACCGAGATACATATATATTTTAAAAGGACAACATTTGTGTATCTTGTTAAAAGGATGAAAAAAATGCTTTACTACACATGACTTGTATTTCAAATCGGCAAGACCACCTTAAAAAAGTCTTCAACTTCAACTTCTTTGAAACAGATGAAATTCAAGCCAACATCAAAATTTGCTACAGTTATATTGCTATGTTCACCATGAGGCCCAGATAACTTTCCATTATAATAATAAAGTGTATGGAGCAATGATTTGGCTGACTTCAAAACCTAAAAGTCCTGATTACAAGAACTTTTGTTCTTCATTCTCTGTGACCGGCACCCTCTCTTCTTTCTTGTTTTTACCCTCTATGGAAGATTCTAAAGCCAGAAAACAGAAAAAAAACATGGTTAACATTTAGGACAATCAAGAAAGAAGAATCTCAAATGGGCAATTTGAACTCTACAGAAGAGATGTAGCGGCTAATTACCACCAAAACTTTGCCTGTTATCCGAAGTACTCAGCAAATTTGAATAATAACTGGGCTTTTTCTCTGCAAGGTATCAACAGATGCCAGCAACAATACCATACACTTTTCTTGGAGGGTAACATTTGGAGGAAGATTTCGCTACTTCATGCACAAACTTAGAAAACCAGTAATTCAAGATAAGGCATTCATCTTGATCAAGGACGTATCCAGCAACTGAACCAAATGGAAATCATAATCTTTGAATAAATCACTGACTTCAACGTTGGGTACTTTACTCAATCTCTTTTTATGCTCTTATTGGAATATTCCATATGCCCATTTATATTCATAATGAGTGGACTTTAGCACGGCACTTTCCATCAACTTAGCCTCTTCATTAGCATATTTAACACTCAAAAACGGTAAAAGCAATCAGCATGCAGTCTCGTGTTTTCGTCAGTTTTCTCTTGTTTGGAGACCCTGATGAAATCCTCTCACTGGTTTTTGAAATAGTACATAAAAGAAACAAAATTGATTGAAATTACCACACAAAAGAGAATTGCACTTGATGGTGAAACTTGTGGAACAGCATTTGGCAAAGAGCAATTTTGCAGAGACTGCAAATACAAACCTCATGGAAGAAGAACCTGCAAAAAAAAAATAAAAAAAAAATAAAAATAATAATAATATTACAGTATTTACACTGAAAGGTGACTCTTATCCGTAAAAATCTACATTAATATTAAAAAGTAAAATTATCATTTGTTTATTTAAAATAAATAAGTAAATAAAGTAATCTAGAATACATACAAATCAAGAAATCAAACATGCATTTGTCCTACTCATAAGATACTTCCTCACTTTAGTTTCAAAATCACTGAAAGACTACAGAGTTCCTTGCAGCAGAGGGTAATGAATTAAAAACATTTGAGGTGCTGTGCTGGAAAGTACCCAACTCAAGGAGTACTTTTAATGTCGTTTCTTTTGAAGATCTCAGTGTCTGTGTTGGATTAACGATGTCTAGCTTAAGATAGGATGGCCAGTCATCATAATGCAAGGCTTCAAAGCAGTGTTATATAGATCTGGCATATGCACATAGTGCCCAAGATGGAAACCTGCAGCAGCTAACTGGACACGTTGTAGGCGCTTCAGTTGGTATTCCAGGATTGGATGACTAACAATGTTAGTGTAGTCAATTTGTGATAAAATCAGGTATTCTACCAGTTTCTTTCGGACGTGGAAGGGAGTTAAGTGCTTTAATTTTCTAATTACAGCTAGTGCTTCCTAAATCACCAACTAGCTGACTTCAAGATCAGATGGCCTGAAATGATTATACGTCGTCGTTTCATCCACATACTAATGACACACAACTTCAGATGGAAAAGCAGAAGATAGGTCATTTACGTAAAGGTTGAACAAAATGAGTCCTAGAATTGATCCCTGAGGAACCCCATAAGTAGACTGATTTGTGCTGATGAGCAGTTTTCGACTTGCACAAACTGTTTCTGGCCCATTAAATAACTTGTTATCCACCGCAGGACTTTCTCAAAGGCAATGGTATCTAAAGCTTAAGAGAAGTGTGCCATAACGGCCAGTGTAATTTCACCCTTTTTCATGGCCTGAAGAATATCATCCCTGATCACTAACATTGTGGTTGCAGTGGAGTGACACTTCCAATATAACTGATTTTAGATTGTAAGGTGGCATTCTCCGTGAAAAAACAGTGATTTGGCGGAGAGCCAATTTCTCAAAAGCCTTCGATAATACAGATAGAATAGAGATGGGTCTGTAATCATTATTTGTCTGGCTCATCCACCTTAGGAATCAGACTAATGTGCACAGTTTTCCACAACAGGGAATATTCGTTTCTGTCAAGGCATGAGTTGATGATATGCGTGAGTGGAGAGGCCAGATGTTTGGCCACCAGTTTAGGCCAATACTTCTGAACTATTCAGTCCAGTCAAGCAGTCTGATTGCAGTTCCTTTATCTCTCTAAACACTTCCTGATTAGCTACATGACAGAAACAGAAGGAGGAATGGGAGTCATCTGTAAGACAATCGATCAGCCGGTAGATGAGCGCTGCAGACAAAGCAGTGACATGCCTAGCCATTAAGGCGAAGTGCCTTTTAAGATTGTCAGGATCAGCATGGAGCAGTTGTTGGCTTGGATGGAGAATACAATGTATCCTCCATACCTCCTTTGGTTGCTTTGAGGAAAGCACAGTGATCATAAACGACCGCTTGGCCTTCTTGATCAGGTTTTTTAGCTTGTTTAGAGTGTATCTAAACATGTTCCATTCACCTTCCTTAAGAGGGCGTGCATGGGCTTCCTGGGGTTGATTTGCAAGGTTTACTTGCGGGGAGCCAATGCTCTGATCATTTAGCCAGGGCACAGGGGGTTGGGTCACCTTTATTCTCTTCAGCGGTGCATGTCTGTCCAGACATTCTGTAACGAGACAGTTGAAAATTGCAATCTTGTCATAAGGTTTGTCGAAAGCAAACCCGATTTTGGATGAGCTTGTGTCTAGGTGTATAACGTGTAATTTGCGCAAGCTTACGGGGTTTTTTTAATGAGTATTTGTACAGTTTAAATAGGGTTGCATTTTACACTATAGCACACAAGATCCAACTTACTTATCTGTCATGACCATGTGCAGCTTGATGTAGCGCAAGCTGATGGGGATGTTCTAAATTCTTAAATAGTTCCAACTTTAGCCATGTGAAACAATTCTCCTAATATTAAATGACTTGTACTAAGTAGTCTAGCTTGATCACAATAATTATGCAAGACTTTTTCTCGACTGATGTTCTATGTTTCTTATTTAGAGGCACATCACCCAGTAATAGGTGATGTTTCCTAAAAGAGATTATCATGTAGAAACCGGGTAAGGAAATGGAAATGCTATATTCTAACACCTAAATAAGGCAAATGAAAACCAAAAAGAAGGTCATGAGCCTATAGAAATAATATTCTTGGGAGAGTGGCCATATCAGATCGTCTGCAAAAGTAATGACTTTATCAGTGGCAATGAGGTAGACAAAAGGTGTTGCATAAACAGGAGATTGAAAAGACTGACTTTCCTCCAACAGCATGAAAATGACAAAAATTATAACTTCAAGCCTCATATGTGTACATAAAAGAGTCATGTAGCGTGGTAAAAAAGTAATGATAGTCATTATCAACTCCATTGCAATAATAATAATAATAATAATAATAACTTTATTTAAGTGTCAGTGTATTTTAGCACTGCTGTGCTAATTGGGGACACTGTAAATAAGGAAACAAATATCGTAAATGAACAGAAACTCGTTAAAAAACCCCAACTGGTAGGAGGCAGGCCATTTGGCTATTTACAAAGCGTGCAGGAGTTGAATTCGGGGCCACCGAAGACAAATCCATCCAGTGGCAGGGAGGAGGACTTGAACCCGGGACCTCCGGCTTACAAGTGCAGCGCCCTAACCACTAGGCCACACTCGCCTCCTAATATATGCATATGCATGCAAACGTGTTCTTGAGCTAGAGTGCTGCAGACGTGAACAGAGATGGCTGCAAAATTGTTTCTCCTGCCCTTTCTAAAGTTACCTGTCCATGGTACGGCTCTTGATAAGAATACTTCCAGTACCAGTTTGCTAGTGATCATCCCTAGCAATCCAGCAATTAAGATTACAGACAACTTTTTCCCTGTAGACAACAGACAGCATTACACTTTCAATTGACTTAATTTATCACCTCATAGTGAAGTTGTCACAGATGCTGTCAGTGAGTAATCTTATTTCCCTTGATGAACCTCTGGCTGTCCACAGTGTTTTTATGGGCCTGGCAAAGTTATTGCACTTGATCTCCTTCAATTTTAAAATATATGGAGATGAATAATTGCCATTAGTTAACATAATTTGATCTGTTACACCATATCATTGTTAAATTGCACCAGCATTTCTTCAACTTAAGAAACACATGGAGAATCTTTGTCTTTATTTTTGTTATTGTCTACCACAACTTTGTTTGTCTTGGAAATGGCTGCCTTAAATACACCTTTTCTAACAGCTCCATTGTAGTCTCTGGCTCAAGGTGCCAAAGTGTCACACGAATATACCAAAAACCGACTCATGGTGTTTTCTTTTTGAGATGATAAAACACAACTATTTGTTAAGATAGATTGTAAACTGTTTCAAACTAAGGAGCCAATTTTCCTCCCACCTGGCCAAGGTCTTGACAGGATGGATATTGTGGTTAAGAAAGTTTTTATAGTGTTGCAAGGCTTTTCTTACATATTTTATCCAATTACTACTTAATGCAAATGAAGTAGTACTTGAAGAGAAGTCTAATGTGTTCCAAGTATTTAAGCTTCAGTTGACTGACTTCTAGTGAAACTTGTTCTTTGCAGGTGTGGTGGCTCCATTTAAGAGTTTGAAATGTGTAAATACCAGGTCAGTTCTCTAAGGTGGTTTGTCATCAATATGTTGTGAATGCCTGCATTTTGAATGATGGGGTCCTGGACCAGCAAATAGCAATTTGTGGAAGGTTTGTTATGCCCATGAAAATACCAAAATAGGTTTCCACCTTGCAATTTATTCTGTCCTTCCACATTTCAGGATATTATATTGATTTTTTTTGGGTCACAATGTTGTCAAAAACAGCAACCCCAAACGTCTTTTAAAGAAGTTGGCTGGTAAGGGGCTTTTAGAAACATCAAGTTTTATTCTTTTTAGTCCCTAAATTCATCAACCTTCTTGAGCCGGTCACCTGCATTCAAGTCATGGTCCCTCTAATTCTTACCTTGACATTCTTCTTGAATGTCAATATCAGAACTATGAGAACTTTCATTATTGCTTTCCTTGTCTGAACTTTTCAAATCTGCAATAAGAGCAGAATTGAATAATTAAACGAGACTTACCTGTAAGTTGAAGTTTGATTGAGATTCTACCGTAGCATTTGCAGAAATGAAGAGATCACATGAGATAGCAAGTCACGTGACTTCGAGCTCAGTCTTGAAAGCATATTTATTTTTTTTGTTTGTTTTTTTTTGAGGAGTCCTGTAGACCACCCCATAGATGAATAGTAAATATATGGTGTATGCAACACCATAGGATGATATGAACAGGGGGAGGGGAAGGGAGGGATGTGATCTCTTCATTTCTGCAAATGCTACGGTAGAATCTCAATCAAACTTCAACTTACAGGTAAGTCTCGTATTAATTATTCAATTCTGCCTCGCATTTGCATACATTCTGAGATCACATGAGATTTTAGAGCTCTATAGGGCTCTCAAAAAATAAAGAATACACATTCCAGATGAGGAAACGTAAGCATGGCATTTATTACCAAGGCACTAATTCTTTCCCAGTACACTGTTGGCAAAGGAACTATCATTTAACAGTGGTTTGTTATAATAAACAGCAAACACAGAGCTTGAACGCCAGCCAGCTGTGGTCATAATTTCATCTAGAGGAACATCCGCTGACTTTGCAGCAGAAGTGGCTGCACTTCTGGTGGAGTGAGGCTTAAAAACAGAAGTATTAATTCCAGCGTCAAGCATAACTTGTTTGAGCCACCTAGAAATAGTGTCTTTAGAAGCAGGCCCATGAGGCTTGCAGTGGCAAATCAGGATTTGAGAACATGAACCCCTTAAGTTAGAAGTTCTAATAAGATACTCTTGTAACAATGTAAAAACGCAAAGAGTTTTATCATGGTCATATTTCTTCAACACAATAGGTGGCAGGTGTCTTTGCCGGCCACCATGAGCACTTGTTTGCTTTAGAATGGAAGTAATTTGAAAAACATATTCTCCATCTTTAGATTGCATGTCATTGATTGACAGCAACTTAAGAGTCTGTGTTCGTTGTGCAGTAACTAAGGCCAAAATAATAATAATAATAATAATAAAATCTTTATTACCGTGTCAATGTATTTAGCTCATAGAGCTAATTGGGAACACCTACTATCACTAAATTAATAGAAAAAACTATGTACAGTATCATAATAAGTAACAATATAGCCGATAAACTATGCATTAAAATTTAAAAATATTCAGAAATATTAACAATGTTCAGATAACATAAAAATACTTGTACCATGCAGATAATTAAAAAAAATCACGTGCTGCAAAGATTGCAGCAGTTGCCACTGTCTTCCACTAGGCTGACCAGGTCAACTCTACGGATTCTAGTTTTAAAGATAGTAAGGCTTGGTAGTTCACGCATACCATTTTCTAATTTGGACCAAATATATGGTCCTTGATACCTTAGTGTGTGTTTACCATAGCGTATAGTGTTAAATCGTGGTATTTCAAAGTCACTATTCCTAAGGTTATAACGAGTACCCTTTCGAGTAAATATCTCAGATATGTAGCTGGGTACTAGATCGTTCTTTACTTTATACATTAGTATTGCTATGTCCTGTAAGCGTCTATTATGAAGCGTAGGTAACTTAGCACGCTTAAGAAGATCCTCATATGTCTCTGTTGTGGTTTTGAAGACCGCACGCAGGGCTCGCTCTTGGATGCGTTCGATTTTGCGCCCATCTGAAGATTTACAAAAGTTCCAGACTAAATGACAGTATGTTAAATGTGGCATTATAGCTGTTTTATATAGTATGAGCTTAGCTTGGCATGGTATTAGGTTGCGCAAGCGCATGAGGACTCCTACTTTCTGGCTGGCTTTAGTGCATATTTCGCTAATGTGTTGTGTAAAGTTAAGGTTCTTGTCTATATTTACTCCTAATAGCTTGATTTCTTCAGTTTTCCTGATCGCGTCATTGGCGATGGTGAGAA